>NC_133324.1:104302213-104602213 GCF_042186555.1 Aquarana catesbeiana | reverse complement strand
TAGAATTCTATTCAGCCAGTCTTGTGATTTACAAACCCTGAACACTGTATATCCTGGCAAGTTTGTGTATAGTTTCCTGTTTCTACTCTGCTGCTTCCTATCTCATCTTCTCTTCTATTCCATTGCTAAATTAGTCGCCAACATTATGCAATTGATTTATTACCCAATTACTGAGTTAAGCTGGCCATAGATGGATTGAGATTCGTCCAGTTTAGCGGGAACCAGCTGTATTTCGATTGGGAGGGGGGTTTGCTCCATCCACCTCGCTTGTGTGGATGGAGGGTTAAGCTATTATTATTATTATTAATAATAATTAATTTATTTTTAAATCAGCCTGCTGGCTCATGGGGGGGCGCGCAAAGTGAATCCATCTATGCCCAGCCAGTTACAACACCTTTTAAAAAAAAGAAAAAAAAAAAGACCTACGAGCACTGCATAATTTTCTTGAAAAAGAGTTGCAGCTCAATGTCCAGTGTAACAAACTGTTAACTGGTTTAAGGGTTTAGCCAAGGCTTCCTGATGTTAGACGACAAAACGTATGTCGAGGCGTAGTTCACCAGTCATGTCACTTCTGGGTCCCTGCCTTTCGGTTTTCACTAATCGGCTAGTGGAAGGCACGCCGGCTCTAGAGCACAAGCAGAGCAGTGGTGCTCCCTCAAACAATCTATGCAAGTTTTCCTAGTGCCAGGGAGGGCACTCTACAATGTAAGCAGCTTAACTTGTCTTAACTTGTGAGTAATAATCGTTATTACACTATCGGTTCCCTTTTTTATATTATGCGTTTTTATGGCGGAGAGGAGGAGAGTTGCTTAGGACCCCCAACAGGTGCAAGAGGACCTTAGAGGAGACATACCAACCCAGGCATTTTTTGACCTTTTTAGTTAAAGGGGTCATGGCTATCTGGTGAGTGTAGATACAATTGAGCACTATCGGGTGAACAAGCAATATGTTGGTGATTGTTTACAACAGTACTTCACGTTGAAGAATTAAGCTGATTAATTGTAAAGTCTCGTTGTTTGTTATTTTCATAAAAAAAAAAGTTATACTTACCTGCCCTGTTACAGTGGATTTGCACAGAGCAGTCCAGCTCCTCCTCTTCTCGGGTCCCTCTTCTGTGATCCTGGCCTCTCCCTCCTGTTAAGACCCCCCACAGTAAGCAGCTTGCTATGGGGGCACCTGAGCTGAGCTGCAGCTCTGTGTCTCCATTAAGACATGGAGGTGCGGTTCGCCCCTTCTGCAGAGATCCACAGCTCAGGTGGGAGAACCTGTCCACAGGACAACTATTAGTCATGCACTTCACAAATCTGGCCTTTATGGAAGAGTGGCAAGAAGAAAGCCATTGTTGAAAGGAAGCCATTAGGCGTCCCATTTGCAGTATGTGAGAAGCCATGTGGGGGACACAGCAAACGTGGAAGAAGCTGCTCTGGTCAGATATGAACAAAATTGAACTTTTTGACCTAAAAGCAAAACACTATATGTGGCGGAAAACGAACACTGTACATCACTCTGAACACACCATCCCCACCATGAAACATGCTGGTGGCAGCATCATGTTCTGGGGATGATTTTCTTCAGCAGGAAAGCTGGTCAGAGTTGATGGGAAGAGGGAGCCAAATACAGGGCAATCTTAGAGTCTGCAAAAGACTTGAGACTAGGACGGAGGTTCACCTTCCAGCTGGACAACGACCCTCAACATACAGCCAGAGCTACAATTAAATGATTGAGATAAAAGCATATTCATGTGTTAGAATGGCCCAGTCGAAGTACAGACATATATCAAATTGAGAATCGGTGGCAAGACTTGAAAATTGCTGTTCACAGAAGCTCTTCATCCAATCTGACAGAGCTTGAGCTATTTAGCAAAGAAGAATGGGCAACAATTTCACTCCCTAAATGTGCAGCTGGTAGAGACAAACCCAAAAAGTCTTGCAGCTGTAATTCCAGCGAAAGGTGGTTCTACAAAGTATTGACTCAGGGGGGCTGAATACAAATGCACGTCACACTTTTCACATATTTATTTGTAAAAAAAATTGAAAAGCATTTACTTTTTCAAGTCACTGTAAATCCTGTAAAACAATAATAGTTCATAAGGTTTAATATGAGGGCAGATGAAGGAGAAGTGTATTCTTCACAGATCTTGTTCAATGCATTTACAACTGTGTAGTTTACAGCTGAACTCCAGACAGATGCAAGAATCTGCCACTCCTTAATCTACAACTGTAAGTTCCTGGGCAACTAGCAAGTTGAAAGTGTTGAAAGTTGTACATTACCACTAACCAGCTCTTCCCCTGAAGGGTGTCTTTACTCTAGATCGCAGACTACTATGGCTGTTCTGGCATCCATTGTCCTATAGATTTCTATGCATTTTGATTTCTTTGAACCAACTTTGATAGCTTCATTAAAAACTTCATAAAATCACAATGTTGATAGTCTCAGACTAGTGTTCCCAGCCAAAATGTGGTGTATTGCAGATCAGGTGATCTTCAATCTTTCGTCTTTCGCAATGCTTGCTTATTCCGGGTCAGTTACTCAAAGTTTATAAGCTAGATGGCAGACTTTTTATTTCTTTGACACTACTTGAGATATCCAAAACCTCATATCAAGAAACGGATTTAAATTTTTTTTTTTTTACATGGTAATAATTCTAGATATTTTGGCCTTTTTTAATTCAACTTTCTTCAGGTTTTTAGACAACTTTAAGTTTTATATTCTGGAAGCGCAATAGTGAATCATCCTCCTTAAATTGACTGAACATGTGGGTAAAAAAAATCCTGTATCATATACCCATGTCAACACCATACGAAAAGTTTATTTTATTTTACAACATTAATGACATTTCAGCCTGCATCGTGAAACTTAATACCATGTTGTAGGGAGTATTGTCTTTTACAGTTTCTTCCCATTACAGTTTGTGTTGGAACCTTCAGTACCACTTTTATTCTCATCCAAGAAATCATTTGTCCTTGGCGAGATGAAATGATCTACTGTATTTAACTATAGTCTACCAAACTCAATAAAATGTTGTGAATATTATTGTGAATTTGTTTCTTCTTTTTCTTCGCTTAATCCTTTTTGTGAAGAACGCAAGACCAAAGTTCAGGTGCTCTTTCTGCCAAGGAGAGGTTTGTACAGACAAATGTAAAAGATGTCTCCATTGGACTCAAATCTGATGACAAGAGATGGGAAAATTATAGCGCAAAGCATAATGGCCAAATTTACAATGGGATTCAGCCTTAATTCAGTACAGATGGTCAGATTATGAACTCGTGATTTTGTTTTTCTTGTTTGGGAGCTGTGTGTTTTGTGAATCTTGCAGTCATTCGAGTCTCAAAGTAACCTTATCTTTCAGGGAAGAAAATAGATTACATTTTAATTTTTACACTGTAGCTTCTTTCCCCTATTGGTATAGGGCCATTATTAAAGTTTTGTTGTATGGTTTTTGTTTGGTGGTTGTTGTGTTTTTTGTTTTTTTTTTCTATACTTAACTGTTTATCCTATAGATTTAAACTATATGTACTTTTTAGGTTTTTATAAAGTAAGGAGGGGTTAAAATCCCATTTTTTAAATTTTGTCCAATTGGAAAGATTTCTCCTTCACTTTTTCTGGAGATTCAGCAAAATGTGATGGGGAAGTCCCCTCTTGGACAGTTGTCACTGGATCAGTTATCCTTGTTGAAAGATTTACCCTCACTGCTTGTTCTTGTAACACTCAAAGTAGGGTGACTATACCAAGCGAATCCAAACAGCACTGCAAACCTTGCAGTGGTTGTAATTTCAAACTCTATCGAACATGTTTGTTTGGGGCCCTTTCACGCGGGCACCTGGAAGGCAGTAAAAACAGGTAGCTAAGTGGTTTTACTACTTCCGGGACGCTCATCTAAAGTCCACAGGGCTGTACACATGATGCGGCTATTTTAACCGAGTCTGACAGGCGGCACCGCCTGTCAAACATGCCCATTAAGGTCATTGAAAGCATGCCGCAACTGTGAGCCAAGAGCTTATCTCAGTTGCAGTGTGGTGGTGTGTTTTGTTTTTTGTTTTTAAGCAGACTTTAAGGAGGTGCCAGGATCATGTCTTTTACGCCTGCCAACTGCTGATATACCGCCCTCCTGAAACGCCATCCACCTTTTCAAAAGGTTGGAAGCACTACCGCCAGTGTGAAAGAGCCCTTACCACAATTACTTCTATCCCAGCTTATGAAATACCATGCATATTCCAAGCTTGCACTAAATGACTTTGTTCTAAACCAACTTGCGTAATAGCCAACACAATAATGGGTTTAAGCCGCCTTTATGTAATGAAAGTAAAAAAAATGTAGTGATCAAGTCCAAAGAAGGCATTTAGGGAGACTATGAATTATTTAAACCTGTGTTTCTCTTCTATACCTATTATAAAATCCCCCATCTACCCACTGATGTTACTCTGGTTTTGAGTATACTTTTTAGGCCTCTTGCACATAGTACTGATGTTTAAGCATCTGCTTTTTGTGACGTAATTTTTTTTTTTTTTTTTTTAGGTGTTTGTATTCGCTCGCGTATATATGAGCGTTCGCGCATTCGCCTCCACACAATAAATTACTAGGGAAAATTCATTAATATCTATGCTCATATGTGCATATCTGTGTGCATTTGTGTGTACCAGCACAAAATGCTGACAGGGAGCGCAGATTTTTCTATTTTATTTTTTTCACTCAAGAATACGCATCGCTTGTTTATGCGCCTGTGTGTACAGTCGCTTTGTAAACAATGGGCTGCATTTTAGATCAGTAAAAAAAAAAAAAAAAAACAAACGCTGTACTAAGCTTTAAGCTGCAGTGTGCAAAAGGCCTTGCATGGTTACATTTATGACTTGCATATATATATTTTCTGAGCAATACTTTTATTTATTTATTTTTTTAAATATGTATAGTGAGTGAGTTAAACTGTCATTTTATTTTACTTTTGGCCTCTTGTAACTTTAAATATGGTTTTTGTCTGCTTGCATTGATGTAAATATTTTTTTACCAACCTGTTGTTTTTTTTTTTTTTTTTTTTAATTATCTGTGCATGTGTCAATGACAATATTCAGACACCAACACATGCATGTATCAGTTATGTTATACTGTGCTATGTGTACAATTTTATAACCCTATAACCATTACAGGTTTTCATTCTCTTTTTTCCCCCCAAGTTGAGCTCTTTAACTAGTATGATTTGACTACTTTGAACTTCTAAAATGTTTTCAACTGAATGTCTTTTATGAAGTTCCCTACTAAATAAGTAGCAAAAGGAAGCACTCAGACTGAACCTTTTTGCATCTCTGATACTCCATTCCATTCTTCATTGAAAAAGGAAAAAGGGTTTTTTTTTTCTCTTCCCTTTTGGTCGGGTCTTGCAGAGGTTACCTTTGTAGAGCAGTTTGAATGTCAAATCGACCGCACAAACTTGTCGTAATGAAGGTAATGTCAAGGGCAGTCTGTGCCTATTATATCTTCCTAAAATGAATCTGTGTGGTCTTTTTTTAGCAACTCTTCTAAGGAATAAATGGTGAGGCATTCTCCTTTCTTGTCGGCAGAATGAATAGTGGTATCAGGATAGACAGGCTCCCTAAATTATGCAGTGAATTTACGGTCACACATTCTCTGTGGATCAATGGTAGAGTCTATATGTTCGGGGTAAACAACATTCACTTCCACATATGTAGAGCACATGCCCAATTGACACAAAGTGTTTATTTTATTATAGCTGATTTTTTTTTTTTTTTAGACTCTTTACGTGTTTACTTTTGTCTTTTATTTCCAGACGGCTCCATCACCTTGTCAAATTTGGCTTATCTAGCTGCCCAAGATACTGAAAATCATATTGCACTTATAGGGATCATGTCACCAGCTAAAAAAAAAATGTATATACCTAACAGCTCATCAAGTAGACTAAGAACGTCTTTTTCTGCCGAGTGTCTGTCGGAGATATTTATATATATATATATATATATATATATATATATATATATATAATGTTATAACGCAAAATTCATTTTTGGAACCGCCACGACGAATAAATGCCTTGCTGTGTCCAGGGGATTAGTAGAACTCTTGGCTTGGTTTTTAATGACAGTGATTTACCGTGGGACTCTTAACCATGTGTTTTTTTTATGGATTTAGTAAGGGTTAGATCCTCTGTCAGATTTTTCTGTCTCTGTTTGGGAGATTGTCCCACACTTTTGCTGGGAGCTGAGCTTCCAGTTTCCCCCTCTCCATATAGTCTTATGGAAAGTATTCTGGGCAGTAAAGAGTAGATGGTCCAAAAAAAAATGTAGAATCCAGAAAGAATAAGCAGGAAATGTAGGTCACAGGACTTTTCATCTGGCCACCAGCACCAGGAGCGAGGGGAGCGAGGGTTTGGCTGGAGTCCTGCATTAAATAGAAAATTACAAAATCCCTGACTTTTTCCTTAGATAAATACATGGCAGTGGCAACACTGATAAGAATAGTAGTGATTTATGCCTTAACTTAAGCCTAGTACACGTACACACAATGCAAAATCGGAAGAATGATTGTCTTTTTTTTTTTCTCATATATTCTAGTCTCTTATCAAAAAGCAATAGGGTACCTAAGTTACAAAAATTCTTGTAAGGCCGAATTAAACTTTGGAAATATTATAATGTATTGTTTTCTTTCGTTTCCAAGCATGCCTGGTCTTGGTCACACAATTTTTTTGTACAAATACTATACTAATTACACAAAAAATCATTCATTCTGTTTTTCTTACGAGAAACATTTTTGTGCTTGTCCCTTCGAAAGCTGTGTACGCATAAATAGTTTATCAGACAATCGCTCCGAATGCGTTTTTTTTTTTTTTGCCCATTGTTCTCATGTGTACGGGCCTTTAGTCTGCTCTTGTGTCATGAGACAAATTTGCCTTTTTATTTACAGTAAAACACTGATCTAAGAGCACAATCGATAGCAAGAGTTCTATACTAGATTGTTTGTTTGGATCTTTACACTGCCAGGATCTGTAAACCTTTAGGTTATCACTGGTGGTTTATTTAAATGTTTTTCAAGAGTAGATATGCAATCCATTATTTTATAAGAACATAAGTACTTAACATACTTTATCAGCTCAGCAGTAAAATATTCTAGGTCCTATATTGTGATTTCTAAGTTCTATTTTCACTTTGCGACTGTGCTAATCAGCCTCTTCTTGATCTTTCGCTGGTGAGATTTCACCTCCTGCACATGCAGTAGTCCTTCCCCTTTGAGATCCCACCTCCAGCACACACATTGGCCCTTCCAGTGAGATCCCACCTCCAGCACACAGACACACTGGTCTTTTTCCAGTGAGATCCCACCTCCAGCACACACGCACTGGTCTTTTTCCAGGGGGGTCCCACCTCCAGCGTACAGACATTGGGCTTTTCCCTGTATCTCTGTTCCAGCACACACTTTCCAGTTTCTCTTCCAGAAGCACTTTTGTCTATGATCACTCGTCCACCACACAAACCGTACATTTGAACATTGTTCATGTTCACCCCCATAGGCAGTGCTGAGCCCAGACACAGTCTGGAAGATCAACACTCAGAGTGAAGATCAGTTCGGCAGCAGTCTCTACCACCCCTCCCTCTGCAAAGTAATTTTCTCATTATTTATTATGTAATCATGGGTTGTGTTTGGACACACATTGGTTTCTCACCTGTATTCTGCCCTTAACACACATACATCACTCACCAGTATCCATATCAGCATTACGCTGATACTCCAGTACACAGTCCCATCAGTGACCAATCCAAGGTGAATAAGAGTTACCTCGCAGTGATCAGTTTCTCTAGAATCATTGACCCCTTGGTTACCTGTCTGCAGTGTATATTTAATGCATCAACCCCTCAATGATGAATACTCAGTGTGTGTGTGTGTGCTTGTGTGTGCGTGCTTTAGCTTCTTGGTGACCTTTCTCTAACATATAAGCATTTACCCCTTCGCACCCAGCCCTAGCTTAGTTGTGTTAACCTATATACAAAAAATGAAGGAAAAAACCCCTTATAAACCAAACACACTCCTCCAATCTCAGCGCTATGTAAAATCAGGTCTTTAGAACACTTAGGACATAAATAATAGTACACATACACTAGAGTCCAAATTGCTATTGCTGCAGCCCATCAGCAGGTCTCAGCCTTTAAATCATTGGCCAGGACCTGCTAACAAAATCCTGCTGTAGCCAGTGATAACGCACCCCTAACCCAGAACAAGCTGAATGATGTACATGTACGTGATCCAGCCTGCCCGTTTACTATGCTCAGCTGCACCAGTTTTTTGTGTGCACCAATTTTAGTACATTTTTCCCTTATGTACATAATTCTGAGACACCCCCTTCGTACTCCTCTCCTGCACACCCTGC
The DNA here is from genome assembly GCF_042186555.1 of Aquarana catesbeiana. NCBI lineage: Eukaryota > Metazoa > Chordata > Amphibia > Anura > Ranidae > Aquarana > Aquarana catesbeiana. The sequence goes on along the minus strand of NC_133324.1, from coordinate 104,593,845 downwards.
CTCATTTAATACTATTCACACTGGCTTTCCTGCACATACTGCCTGTTGTCACACACCAGCATTCGTCTCCTGCACATACTGCCCATTGTCACACCCCTTGAACTCCTGTCCTACACGTACTGCCCACTAAGACACTTCTTTAGTGTTGTCCACTGTTGTCACTATCGGGGAAACCCAGCCTGCATCTGTTGCAGGAGTGCATGCAAGTAGACCGTTTGCTATTGCAAAGAGGCTGCAGGAGATCAACAGCAATGGGATGTAACAAAGGATAAAAAAAAATGGCACTTGTTACACAGTGCTTTCGAAAAGTGTCATGTAGTTATGGTTTACATATACTTTAACTGTATTTGTTGATAGTAGGGTTCCTTGTTAGAAAAAAAGATTTGCAGGTGCTGCAGGCCTTTCTAGAGGTACTAATAAAAAGATAAGTGGTAGCTAGGTATATTCTGACCAAAAAGAAGAATGCTGTACTCAAAATTTTTACAAAATGTGGCACTTTTTTTTATTTTTTTTTAAGCATTAAACGTGTTCTTTCCTTTTTATTTTTTTTTTCTGTTCTTTTCTTTTGATCAGTGATCTGGTTGACCCTGCTCTCTAGGTTCACTTTTTCTCTTTATTTGACATGGCCTGCTTCTTGAAGTATAGTCTTCCTTTGGGAACTGCTGGTGGTTCCACTTGACTAACCTGTGATCTAATGAGCAGCAAGGCCACGTACTAGTAACCATTTTGTTGGCATTGAAGGAGGATGGCTAGACAGGGTAGAGCAGGGGCTAGGTCATTGAAAAAAAGACACGCAGGGTGAAAGACTTGTTAGCCCGCATTAGTTTGGCTGATTTACTTCACATCAGGTCACCATGGGCCAAAGACTGGAGTGCCATTAAATTTCAGGCTCTGAAAATCCTAATGTTGTCGGCATTCAGAGACCTTGAATGCTGTAAATTAGACCGTTTTGTGCAATTCATGTTCACTTTTCATGGAGGACACAGGGCAGTACTAGAATTACTTTGTCAAAGAATGTGTAGCTGCATCCATTAAAAGCAACATTTAATTGGCAATTGTTCTACGAGTTGTTAAATGAGGGCAGTACTATTAGTTTTTTTTCCTATCTCTGAATCAATTAAAATTCAGTTTTACCATTAATATTTACATCTATATGTTTTTGTATGTATGTTTTTGTTTTTTTTAATCAAAGGATTACTAAACCAAGAAAAAAAAATGTAATACATGCAGCTATTATTTAGGATCATTCAGTGAAAATATATGTAACCCTCCCCCTAAAAAATAATATATAGTTCAGCTTACCATTCCTTAGATGTGATAAATTGATTTTATGTTTTCAGGTTTTTTTTCCCTTTATTTTCAGCTGGTGATCCTGCCAGTAACACCTGTCCTGTCCCAGGGTTGACTCGCTGCACTCAGTGGAAGAGTAGCATTGCCATCTTGGGACAGGAAGTGTGTTGTGACTACAGAATACCTCCCCCTCTCTTCCTTACAACATAAGTGTGTGTGTGTGTGTGTGTGTGTGTGTGTGTGTGTGTGTGTGGGGGGGGGGGGGGTTATGGTCCACACTGTTTTAGAAAATGCAGAGGTGCAGATAGGGATTTGCAATTTTACTTGTAACATGTATTTTGGTGCACCGATTGAACTGGCATTATAAATACCTTTTAATGGGATTTTTACAAATCAAAAGGGAGGGACGTTCATAGTAGGGGTTTACATTCACTTTAACATGATCACGCAATGCTTGGATAAATTACCAGCAAAGTTTGGGGATAAAAACTTAACTTTTTTTTTTTTTTTGAACTGTGGTTCAACAGATAGCAAAGAGAACATTTGGGGGGCCTGTTTCCCCTTTATCTGATACAGAGTGAAGTAAATATAGTCCTAAAAAGGTGTTACAGACAAACATGGAATTTAGGAACAGATTAAAAACATCTGTTTTAAATTGTTTTCGGAGCATGCTCAAAACCCAGCCAGGCCATTGCAATAGCGTAAGTAAAAGTACCCATAAATGGACACGAACTTTCACTTGATTCTATTGCAATCAAGTTACAATCTGACAAATGATTGCGAGAACAAGAGGCAAGTAACAACTATTGGGATACTGATTGGAAGAGCTTGTAAATATGTAGCCTGTTCTTACTGATCTCTAAAGATTTAAAGTGTATCTTTACCAGTTGTTAAAATATTAGAATGACCAAAGTTTTAAAATAGAAGGCACCATACCTTTTTGTTAATACACCCTGTAATAGCACTGCCAGATTCTGGAAAAGTTACTATGCAACACCAACTTTCCAAAAGGCACGATTTTCATAGCCATAGGCACTGCCCTTTACTAGACTGTGCTCAGGTCTGGCAATTGGTCACAATTGGTGGGAAGAGGTGTTATAAGGAATATTAGAACACTGTATATTCTGGCAGCTGTTCTCTACTTTCAGTGCATAGGTTATGTGTTTAAGTGTTTGTAACCCTAAAAAAAAAAAAAAAATCCTGCTCCTTTAACCACTTCAAATATAGGGCATTTTCACCCCCTTTCTGCCCAGACCAATTTTCAGCTTTCAGCGCTGTTACACTTTGAATGACAATTGCGCGGTCATGCAACACTGTACACATATGAAATTTTGATAATTTTTTTCCCCCCCCACAAATAGAGCTTTCTTTTGGTGGTATTTGATCACCTCTGTGGTGTTTATTTTTTGCGCTATAAACAAAAAAAGAGCAACAATTTTGAAAAAAAAAAAACCCTATTTTTTACTTTTTGCTATAATAAATATCCCATTAAAAAAAAAAGCAAAAACAACATTTTTCCTCAGTTTAGGCTGATATGTATTTTGGTAAAAAAAAAATCGGAATAAGCGTATATTGATTGGTTTGTGCAAAAGTTATAGCGTCTACCAAATAGGGGATAGATTTCTGGCATTTTTATTGTTTTTTTTTCTTTCTTTTTTTTTTTTACTAGTAATGGCGGCGATCTGCAATTTTTATCATGACTGCGATATTGCGGCAGACACTTCGGACACTTTTGACACTATTTTGGGACCATTCACATTTATACAGTGATCAGTGCTATAAAAAATACACTGATTACTGTGAAAATTGTGACTGGCAGGGAAAGGGTTAACACTAGGGGGTGATCGAGGGGTTAATTATGTTTCCTAGGGAGTGATTCTAACTGTAGGGGGTGGGGACTCACAAGTGGAGGAGACCTATCGGTGTTCCTCTGTACTGGGAACACACCATCGGTCTCCTCTCCTCTTGACAGGACGTGGATCTGTGTGTTTACAAACACACAGATCCACGGTCCTGCTGTGTTCACGGGCAATCACGGGTGGCCGCCGGGCACACGCATCAGGTGCCTAGTGACACGGCGGCCGCACGCCCCCTAGAGGCTCAGGAAGAAAAGACGTCGTATGACGGCGGCCCGTTGGGACAAAGGGTTCCTGCCGCCGTCATATGACTATACATGGTAGGGAAGTGGTTAAAGCATTTTATACAGCACAGTGCCTGTGCTGTGTAATTTGGCCCCCTTTCACATGAAATAGCTGGTTGGTCCTGTCTGGTTCTGCCCTCCCCCCTGTAAACTGACCACGGTTTATCATGGCTGCTGAGCCCTGACACCTTGGACAGTTGACGTGCCCCCATCATCCACAGCTCTCCTCTCTCCCCCGATTTCGCCCCCCCCCCCACTCTCCCTGCCTTTCAGCTCCGCCTACTCCACGATCCTCCCCTCCTGCTGGTAAAATAATAGTGTAATGTCCCTACAATCCACTCTGTTGGATAAGAACATGTGTCTCACTGTATGTTTAGTGGGGACTCTGATGTGATGGGGAGGTGGGCACTGAGCACTCTGATGTGAAATGGATGGGGGTTCCTAAGGATTCCAGTGGGGAAGGGGGAAAGTAAGGACTGTGATGTGAAATAGATGGGGGTTACAAAGGATTGCAATGTGAAAGGCTGATGGGGGGGGGGGGGGGGGGAATGAGGACTGTGATGTGAAAGGAGGAAGGATGGCAGCCTGAAGACTGATGTGAAAGGGATGGGTATTGGGGGGGGCAATTGGAAACTATGATGTGAAAAAGGGGTTTCTAATGTTACGGGGAACACCATTTTTGACTGGGGTGCCTTGAGATTTTGTATATTTTCAAAGAGTGCCATGACTGAAAAAAAAACTTGATAAAAATTGGTTAAGGTAATTGCTGTGAAGGGCAATTTGGCAGATGAAAGGCTTTATAGACCCTGGTACTCTGTCTGCACCTACCATACATTTATTTTGGGTTTTGCTCCTTTTTAGGCTGGATTCACACATTCGCAAGTTTCTCCGCATCCAATTCGCATGACAGGAGAGTAGGACCGGCTCTCAATGGAGCCGCTCTACACATCTCCGGGGCGGCCACAGAGCGCACAGCAGAAGGGTCCTGTGCGTCTTTAGCTCAGTTTTCAGGTCCGAATTCAGACAAAAATGCTAACCTAATTCAGACCTAAAATAGTAAATGGGGACGCACCGGACCCCTTGCTGTGCCCCACGCCGCACATAGTGTGAACCCACCCACAAACATATAAAAAGCTGAAAGTCCAAAATGGACTTTGTTTGAACTTTTACCATATGGTTCAGTGAACGGAACTCAAAAGTCATTATACAAGGAGGTTTATGGGAATGTCAATGTTGTTGCTCTGAACTAATATATTCTCAATCTGCACATTACCATACACGTGTGTACATGCTTTCCTGCTTGATGTCTATATACTTCAGATACATTTGTATCCTCACTTTTTATGTCCATGTAGAAACTTGCTTATTAAGTACAATTCCTTGACATCTGTGAACACCCATGGTTAATTTAAAGATCTCTTCAGCAAGCTGTTTGTTGTTTAGCCAAATTTTCCAATATGACCTGCTTTGGGAATATTTATATACAAGTTAAGACAGGGATCTGCATAATTCTAAGGCTTCCATTAACTTGCACTATGTCATGACCAGTCTATTAGCATAACTTTTATTTACTGGAAAAAAGTAAAGAAAAAAATGTATTTATTTTTTTTTTTTCTTTATTTTTGTCAACTAATATTTAAATGGTGAAAATATTCTATATCCCATGTTTGGGCTAATCCAAGGAAACCATATCCTGTTAATTTAACCCCTTCACGCCAACTGTACGCCAATATGCAGCCCCACTGGACTGAACTTTTTTCAGTGGGGCTGCATATTTGCGTATCTCCTGGTGCGCTCCCAGCACAGAGACCGTGGTCTCACGGAGAACCCTGGGCCCCATACTAAAGATCTAAAGAATTCTAAATACTAAAGACCTGGATCTCCTGATTCTGGGTCACCTGATCTCTGTGGAAGCCTCTGATTGGCTATGACATTGATTATGAAAAAAATGGAGATTAGAGATCACCAAGAAATCTTATAAAGGAACACCATGGACTTAAAAAATCAACTTTATTTTTTTATCTTATTTTTTTTTTCATTTTTTATTATTTTTTTATTTTTATTAAAAAAAAAAATTAAAAAAAATTAAAATCTAAAAAAAAAACTTTATTGAATATGGCTATGAATCTTCTGTTGTGGGGCTGACTTATATCAACCTATGTGTCTGGTTTTGCTGTTTATCCATAGACCCTATTCAAGATACAGCCAGCTACTCCCATTTTCATTCTGCACTTATCTCCCCGTCCAGCCTGCATTCTCCCCATTGCGGTTTCATTGAACATTCACCCTCAGCGGCACTCTATGTGGATTGCTACACCCTTTGATTGGAAGATTTGCAGGGTTTTTGTCTCTATGGATTGAGTGGCTTTACCATTTGAATAATCTCATCCTCCGTATCCCACTGATTGTGGAAGAGCCCGTGTATCCCCATAGACTTCTTGCAGTGTGGACTGTATGTAGTGGGTGTATGAGGTGTGCTGCCAGCAGGTCTCTGGGTTGTTTGAAAACATTGTAAATTTTTATGTTTGCATCAGTGGTAGTTTTTTGCATCAATTTATTTTAACCACTTCAGCCCCGGAAGAATTGGCCCCTCAATGACCAGAGCAATTTTTACAATTTGGCACTGCGCTACTTTATTGGTTTCTCTGCAGAATTGTGACTAATTTTGACCTCTCTAGCTTTAGTAAATAAACCCCTTACTGACACTGATGTAAAAAAAAAAAAAAAAAAAAAATACTGACCTTGACCCAAAAACTAACCCTGACACTGACCTAGATCAAACCTTGATCTAGATATTTTTTTTAATTTGGGCGGTTCTTTGTTGGAAGGTTATGGTAGTAGCAAAAAATATACAGCTAAATGAAGTGCTTCCCAACCAGCCGCCGCAGTTATACTGCGTCAGGTTGGCTCCCCTGCGCGAAACCACGTAGCTATACTTTGGCTCGCGGGGCCGGGATGGCAGGCGCGCGCGCTGCACAGTGGGTGTGCCGATGCTCATGGCCGATGGTCGCGATGACCGCCGGCCACGAGTGATCGTGAGCAGGAGACACAGAACAGGGACGAGTGTATGTAAACACACACTTCCCTGTTCTGCTCTGAAGAGGCATGACAGATTGTGTGTTCCTATTAGCTAGGAACCATGATCCGTCAGTTCCATCCCCCTTCAGTTAGAATCACCTCCCAGGGAAAACAGTTAACCCCTCGATCGCCCCCTAGTGTTAACCCCTTCACTGCCAGTGACATTTTTACAGTAATCAATGCATTTGTATAGCATTGATCGCTGTATTAATGCCAATGGTCCCAAAAATGTATCAAAATTGTCTGATGTGTCCGCCATAATGTCGCAGTCACGATAAAAAGATAGCCGCCATTACTAGTAAAAAAATAAATAAAAATGCTATAAATCTATCCCCTATTTTGTAGACGCTATAACTTTTGCGCAAACCAATCAATATACACTTATTGCAAATTATTTTTATCAAAAATATGTAGACGAATACGTATCGGCCTAAACTAAGGAAAAAAAAATTTTTTTAATATATTTTTGGGGGATATTTATTATAACAAAAAGTAAAAAATATTGCGTTTTTTTTTTCAAAATTGTCGCTATCCTTTTCTTTATAGCGCAAAAAATAAAAACCGCAGAGGCGATCAAATATTTATTCACTGTAAACCCTTATTTCCTGGCCCTTTAATGCTGTTAACTAGCTCCTAGGTTGGGAGGTCAAGCTACTATTTTGTTTATTACATTAAAGAGAAGAATGAAAAATACTAACTTTACCCAACTTGGGTTGCCCAGTGTATCTACTCAGTGTCTCCGGTTTTACTCTGGCATTTCTTTTATGTTATGTACCTGGCTGACATACTTGATGGATCCCCTTCACTTGTTGAAGTTGTTTACAAACTTTATCCCCTACATTTTTTTTTTAATTTTAATGCAGCAGTTTATGGGTGCGAGAACCCTAATTTGTTAAGTAGGACTTAATTAGCGCTAAGTCACTACTTTTTAGTGCAAAGCCCATTTTAGGCATCAATATTTTTATAAATCTAGTCAAACAGTGGCAATGCCTAACCGGTGTTCACCTTTCTCAGTGGAGACCACATGATCCGTGCAGAGCACTGACTGACCACCAGAGGGAGCACAGAGCACTCTTTTTATTTTATTTTTTTCCCAACAAAAGGTGTTATTTTGATCCTCTCCCTAATTTTTGTATTATTCAGAAACGGAGTTTAATGTAGGTTTAAGAACCAGAGCCCCTTTTATGCTGCTATTAACCATAAAAAAGGGGTATTTTTGTAACACATTGTTATTTGTAATATGTGTTTTAAGTAAAAAAAAAAATAAAATGCATCTAAATAACCACACATTCTATGGCAAGAAGAATGAAGAAATCCTTTAAAACAATGGTACCTCTGAAGTTTTGGTGTGTCTTATTGACTTCAGGTATATAAAGTTAAACCCAGATATAATCTTATTATATAGAAAGGGCAAAAGAAGGAAGTGTCCCAGACATACAGAATATCCACATGGCACATCTATTCTAAATGCCATTCTTTGGCCCTTTTCAAAAGGAGATGTTATTTCTTCACCAGCGAGGAAATACTGTACAGATTAGTCATTTCTCATTTGTTTATACATGGTAAAATTCATATTGAAAACGCTATGGATAGCTCTTCATCTGATTTCCTTTGTACTTTCAGATCATAGCTTCCAGACTGTTTAAATTGGATAACAATAAAAGATTAATTTTTTATCCAATCCGAGGTTCAGTTTGTTGTTTAAACTTGTCTTGTAGATGACAGATAGAACCCGGTCTGTGCTGTGATCTGTCTGATTCCATTTGAAAGCGTGTTGACTTGTAAGTGAAAGGAAAAAACCATTGGACAATGGCGTGAACAGACGTTTGGAGATTTTCTCCAAATTGTAAGAAGTAGGCTGTCGTTGTTGACTTTGCATTTGTGTGTTGGTAACCACAGTTATGTAATACTAAAGGGAAGAGTCAACTCCTTCTGGTTTATTTCTTACTCATTGTACAAAATGTTAAAATAACAGCATGATTGCATAAAAATAATGCTTTTTTCTCTGACGCATACCTTATAATTTGGAATGCTTCTGTCTCTGACACATACCTTGTAATATGTAAAAGCTGCCATCCAAAAAAAAAAATCACTTTTTTTTTTAACATGCATTTAACAGAAGAATTCTTTGATAGATAGCAGAGTCCTAGGTAGTCCTGAAGTATGCAGGACATGTAGCCAACATTAACAAAAAAAAAATGATTTTAGTGTTGGTGGAAAATGGATACGGACTCTATAGCATTAAACGTTTGCCCTTGTCTTTGTGGAGCTGTGATGATAATTTTATCTGTGGATTGCTGCAATAAAACTGGATCTGGATCTTCTATATGGTAATGTGCGCTCATCCTCTTCTTTACCTCTAGTTTTCTTGGCTCCGTACCAGAGCAGCACCTTCTCTTGGGAGAAGATTGGGGGGCAAGGACAAGGTGGACCAACATGAATCAGTGTAAGATTTACTTGGGGAATGGATAATAGTTACAATTCTTTTTTCCTGTGTACCATCTGGCACATTTCATTTTCTTTCTTGCACCAGGGATGCAGCAGTAAGTAAGGAGGACATCCCATAAAAACAACGGTCACCATAGCATGTTTACTCATTGGAAGATTTCCCTCACGTGCTGTTCCTGAGATAACGCAACAATTTTGGATTTCTCAAAGCTTTCTGTCCCAGAGACACTGGTCACAAAGTGGGGGATGGATCTTCCCAATGGGGACCCAACGGACAAAAACACCTGACAGAGTTTCTAACCCCTTTACCACTCTATTCAAGTATGTGGCAACAAATGGTATTGCAAAGAGGGGTCTATGACATTTACTTAGTTATTGGTATTTGCATTACGGAAAGTAGCGCGTTGCACTGTTCGTAAGTAAATGCTTGATTTCAAGTAGGGAAGACAGGACACTTAAGTGGGGTATACACTATAAGAAAATCGGGCGAACGATCATCCAATTTTTCTTGTTTCACAGCAAGTAGGAACCAATGAAGGAAATGAGGTAGGAACATTCTCAAACGACAAATGCGGTTTTTGTTTTTTTTTTTGTTTTTTTTCTTTATGGTTGTTTTCTACTCATGTGCAGTCTTTTGTTTTCCTTATTTTTCTTATACGAAGATTTTGCTAAAACGGTACACGTTAAACGAAAATTGTTGGTTCTGTTCCCGTATGAGAAAAATGTTGGAGTTCGTCCCTTCGGAAATTTTAGTTTAGGAGGCCAGAATTGGCTGCCGAAAGTTGTGTACATACTATCAGAAAATCGTACGATCGTTCCTCTGATGAAAATATTCGCCCGATTTTCTTATAGTGTGTACGAGCCTTTTAAAGGAATTTCCCCAGAAATGTTCACGTCCCATCTAAAAAAAAAAATTAAAAAAAAAATTGAAGATTAAAGGAAGTAGCAGATACTGTCCCGCAGTACCTGGTGGCAGAATTTGGTATTCGGGCACAAGTATTTATTTGAAGTAGAGAAGACCCTTTATTTTTATTATGTAAGCAGATGGTAAAAGCCCCATTAGTTTGGAAGCACTGAAGATATTATAAAACATGGCAAATACCTGCATCTTAGATGGGTTCCCATAACAGGTGTGTAGTTTATGGAGTAGAAACAACCATTGTCAGATACGTTCTTGGTTAACCTAGTTGGATTTGTTGTTTGTGCAATCTTCAGTTGTCCTCTGAGGTCCATGCAGAAATAAGTCCTACCGAGTATTAAAACCGTGAGATGTCCCTGTGTTCCCTATGTGTCTTAATCATTGCAGCTGCCTGCTCCATGTGTGTGGTTTTTCTTTACTGTGGTGAGATTTTATGTTACAGGCAAATATAGCAAAGAGGACTTTAGATTGTGTTACAGAAAGCAGAATGAAGAATTGGTGTCTGTTCATACTTCTACAGATATGCATATGGCAAGCTTCTCACGAAAAAGGTTGATCTGCTATAACCCTAAATGCCTTGATCTATACATACATATTTATTTTATCAGTCTACAGAAAGCAAAACTTTCCTTCCAGCCAGCTGGAACACGGCTCACGGTCTAGATCCTGGGTGTTTAACACGAACCTGCCAAGTCCTCATTTAAAGATAGGAAGTGTTTTATAGGGCCTCACCTTGCCCTGTGGCAGCTGCTGAAATCCACATTCTAGCAGCCAGCTTTAGAGCCAAGTGCCAAAGGTAGGATTTTTCTAGACTGTATTTGTAGTTGCAACCGGTATCATTTATATGGTCCTCTTCTCTGAGCAGTAAATATGAAGGTTTTCATTTATCCAGGTTATGGTGTAACTAATAGTAGTTAGTCACATTCAGTTAGATTTGTTCTGTATTGTTGATTGTATTCCAACACTCATCCAAGTGTCTTCCTCAGCTCTGATTATTCTTGGGGACATATTCCAGCATTTATAGACACACTGGTCAATCTGTCACTTTTATCTAATCACCATGATGTGAGGATGGTAAGTGTCCAAGAACATTAAGGCTAGGTTTCCACTAGTGCGTCCCCAAAGTCGCGCGATTTTGCCGCGATTTTTTACCGCGATTTTACCGCAACTTTTTACCGCGATTTGAAGCAATGCCTGTATCTATAGACCTCAAGTCGCATCAAAGTGGGACCAAAGTAGTGCAGGGACTACTTTGAAGTCGCTGCGACTTGAAGTCGCACAGATATGAACGGTACTCATTGGAAATCATGGGAAACAATTTGTCATGCGACTTTTCAGTCCCAAGTCGCATGAAAAGTCGCACTAGTGGGAACAGAGCCTAAAGAGAGGTGTAGATGCTTGTGTAGCACCGCTGTTATCAAATGCAAAATCCAATCACTATAATTCTGTACCATGTATCTCGGCCATACATGGCTAGAATCTCGGCCGGTTCAGCAGGAACCAGTTGAGATCCGAACAATTAATAAGCAGCCTGAATGTGCAAAGTTCAATCAATCGACTTGGGTACAACCAGCCTGCCAGGGCTGCTTTAGCCGCTAGCAGTCGTCACTGTCTTCTCCCGGGGGGGGGGGGGGGGGGGGGGAAATGGCGGCTTCCCTGCCAGTAGAAGATAATTGCCCCTGTCAGCACTTCCTGTGGTTACAGGAAAGAAATTTGCATGGTCTGCCTAAAGGGGTAAGAGTTTTTGTCAAATTGGATGACAACAAGCACAGACAATACAGACATTTTAGAATTGCTTTGAAAACTAGATTGGAGTTTTGATAACACAACCACCATGTCAAGCAAAAAACAAGGCCTGTTGGAAGAGAGGGGAGAAGCAGAATAAATTGAATACTATCATCATCCTGTATGTGGCCGGACTGTCAGAATTTTTTTTTATTTTTTTTTACAAAACTCCTAATTCTGTGTGTTTCAGATAAATGTGACTATTGATACGTAAGTCCACCACAAATAAGTGTCTGTTGCGGTAGTACATTCAAAGTCCATCTTTAATGTTTGTGAATTTTTCCAAATATTAACAAAGGGTTTGGCCAGATGTGGTAAAATTTATGGTCCTATAATAGTGAAAGGTAACTTAGTGATGTCTGCTTGCACTCTTGAAGAATCTTAAAAGTTCTGCTCTGTTAGAAAAAAATTGACAACTGCTAATGTGGTCGAGCTCATGCTCACCGTCTTCTGCTCCTGGACCTTCCATTTGGCCAAAGACGCCAGCCATCACATATGGTAGCCAAAAGGAATGGGATGGAAGTGAAGAGGTAGGCCTTATGACCACTCCATAAGATTTTTTTATTTTTATAAATCAGCCCCCTGATTCAGGGATCTTGGGTACTCTGAAGATATTGTACAGATGCATGGCTATACCTTGAGTTGTGAGCTCTGTGGACCTAGGCTATTTTGGATGGTAATATGAACCAAAAAAGGTTCACTTTAAAAGCTCATGAGGCAGAATCCTTCTAAAAAAGTATTCGGTGCATGTTTATTATCCCAAAATACAGTGTACTGTATATTGTACTCAGAAAATATATGAATGGGCTCAGTGTGAATGTATTTATTCTAACCGTTCCCTAGATCAAGACTTATCAGTGGAGCACTAGCTTAATAGGTAATTAAACGCTCACAGTGAATTTAAGGAATTCATATTTTAATATATGTTTATATTATTAATGACAGATTGCTAAATTGGCTTAAACACTTGGCTGCTTCCTTGCCAAAAATAATCTTGATGTACATAATTTATCTGTCTGCCATATGTGTGCTAACATGTTCTCCTGCAGTCGTCTGTCTGATCTATGCAGTTAATGGTTTCTTTAGCTTTTATACCAGCTAGGTATCATTTTTTTTTAAAGATTGTTGAGGACTGATAATTGCCTTCTTACATCTAGTATATTTGTTAAAATCATTTGTGTTTTTATAGATTGATCTGCATGTCCTATTATGAGTTCAATTGTCCATTGGGATGTACTTTTCATGAATATCTGATTTTTACTTGTGCCAGCAGCCTGCTCAAGTAACACAGCTGCAAATGCTACTTGCACTTCTAAAAGACATGCTGGCTTGCAGCCCCCAGTGATTTGTTTACATCTGATTTTCTTCCTTCAGCCAGTCTTAGCCACCACTAGAGGGTGATGTTTTGTGGCAAGTTGACAAGTTTGTCTCATTTCTGCAAACCGCATTGGTTGGTGGTGGCTCGGAGCAGCATCTGCAGAAAGTAAGCTAGATGTCAGCACATTGTCCACATCTCGTGGTTGTCGGTTAGTAGCACTGCTACTCTTTACACTAGGGTTATTCAAGCAGGTTGCAGGGACAAAAATAAAGCATGAGCTAAATGTAGGCATCTTTAAAAAAATATATATGTGTTTATTGCTTAAACGGTATTTATAGCAATGTATATTTGTATCGCTTACTTGGCATCTTTTTAAATATGTATCTTTAAATAAAAGATACCCTGCTGACCCCTGCCATGTATGTCCCTGTTTGCTCACTTCCTGTTATGGAGTCACCATTGTCTTCCAATTGTGCTCCTGCATGGTCACCCATGTGTTCCTGGTGGAGTGTGCAGTTGGTCGTGCTGACACACATTGTGCAGCCATCATCCACTTGAAGCCGATTCAGATGAAAGATGTGCAGTTGATGCTGGAGCAAGTCCAACATCACTGCCTGACCTCTTCTAGAAGAATGGTCAAAGATTTCCATAGACACACTCCTAAACCTTGTGGACAGCCTTCCCAGAATAGTTGAAACTGTTACAGCTACAAAGGGTGGGCCAACTCAATATTGAATGCTATGGACTAAGTCTGGGATGCCAATAAAGTTCAAGTGCGTGTAAAGGCAGATGTCCCAATATTTTTGGTAATAGTGTGTGTGTGTGTGTGTGTGTGTGTGTGTGTGTATACTGCTTGAAAAAAATTGAAGGAACACTTTTTAATCAGAGTATAGCATCGTCAATTAACCACTTACCGCCCACCCACCGTCAAATGACGGAGGGATGGTGCAACTCTCATTCTGGAAGGACTTCATATGACAGCGGCCCAGAACGGCCGCTATTGTGTGTCTGCGGTGCGGCAGTCGTGGCCGCGCCGCTAGGACACGGTGCGACCCCGATCTCTGTAAAGAGCTGCAGCTCTTTAACCATGTGATCGACGGTGTCCAATCACAGCCGGTCACATGTAAATATGGAAGTGCCGTGAATCGGCTCTCCTCGCCTCACCCTGATAGTGTGTGGCGGGAAGTTTCGATCAGCGGAATCTCCTCGCAGAGGAGACCTGGGCAGGTAATCGGGGTACTTATTATTAGTGCCCTGATTACAGGAAAGCCCCAGCAGTGCCCATCAGTGCCCATAAGTGATGCCAGTCAGTGCCTGCTCACCAGTGCTGCCCATCAATGCCCACCAGTGCTGCCGCCCACCAGTGCCGCATATTAGTGCCTCCTCATAAGTGCTGCCTCATCAGTGCCCATAGGTGCCACCTCATCAGAACCCATCAGTGCAGCCTCATCAGCACACATCAGTGAAGGAGAAAAATTACTTGTTTACTAATTTTACTGACAGAAAATAAGAAACTTTTTTTTTTTTTTTTTTTCAATGTTTTCGGTCTTTTTTTTTCTTTCTTTTTTGTTAAAAAATAAAAATCCCATCAATGATTAAATGCCACCAAAAGAAAGCTCTATTTGCGTGAAGAAAAAGATAAAAAAATGTATTTGGGTACAGTGTTGCATGACCGCGCAATTGTCATTCAAAGTGCAACAGCGCTGAAAGCTAAAAAATGGCCTGGGCAGGAAGGGGGTGAAAGTGCCCTGTATCGAGGTGATTTAAACGCCTAGGATATTGATCTGGTCAGTTAAGTAGCAGAGGGGGGTTATCAGCTGCTTTGGTGTTAATGAAATGAGCAACAGGTGCACTAGATGGGCAACGAGACAACCTCCAAAACAGAAACGGTTTTACAGGTGGAGGCCACTGACATTTTTTTTTTCCCCTACCCATCTTTTCTGAAATGTTTTTCACTAGTTTAGCATTTGGCTAAGGTCAGTGTCACTACTGGTAGCATGAGATGATAGCTGGACCCTATAAAGGTTGCACGTGCAGTCCAACTCCTCCAGGATGGTACATCAATACGTGCCATTGCCAGAAGGTTTGCTGTGTCTCCCAGCACAGTCTCAAGAGCATGGAGTAGATTCCAGGAGACAGGCAGCTACTCTAGGAGAGCTGGACAGGACCGTAGAAGGTCCTTAACCCATCAGCAGGACCGGTATCTGCTCCTTTGTGGAAGGAAGAACAGAATGAGCACTGCTAGAGTCCTACAAAATGACCTCCAGCAGGCCACTGGTGTTAATGTCTCTGACCAAACAATCAGAAACCGACTTCATGAGGGTGGCCTGAGGGCCCAACGTCCTCTAGTGGGCCCTGTGCTCACTGCCTGGCACCATAAAGCTCGATTGGCATTTGCCATTAAATGCCAGAATTGGCAGGTCCGCCACTGGCGCCCTGTGCTTTTCACAGATGAGAGCAAGGTTCACTGTGAGCACATGGCACAGACCTGAAAGGGTCTGGAGAAGCCATGTAGAACATTATGCTGCCTGTAACATCATTCAGCATGATTGGTTTGGTGGTGGGTCAGTGATGGTCTGGGGAGGCCTATCCATGGAGGGACGCACAGACCTCTACAGGCTAAACAATGGCAACATGACTACCATTAGGTATCGGGATGAAATCCTTGGACCCATTATCAGACCCTACGCTGGTGCAGTGGATCCTGGGTTCCTCCTGGTACACGACAATGCTGGGCCTCATGTGGCGAGCGTGTGCAGCCAGTTCCTGGAGGACAAGGGAATTGATACCATTGAATGGCCTCCACGCTTGTCTGACCTAAATCCAATAGAACATTGCTGGGACATTATGTTTCAGTCCATCCAAGGCCGCCAGGTTGCACCTCAGTCTGTTTAGGAGCTCTCCGATGCCCTGGTCCAGATCTGGAAAGAAATACACCAGGACAACATCCATCGTCTCATTAGGAGCATGCCCCGACGTAGTCAGGCATGCATACTGGTACGTGGGGGCCATACAAACTACTGAGTATCATTTTGAGTTGCTGCAATGAAATTTCAGCAAAATGGACTAGCCTGTTGCATCATGTGGCATCCTTTTCGTTCCTAACACATTATTATAGATATCCAGCATGATATTTTTCCCCATTGAGATCTGATGTGTTTTCAAAGTGTTCCTTTAATTTTTTTTTTGAGCAGTGTATTAAGATATCTATCTATCTACCTACTGTGTATATATATCTTAAGTGGCATTTCAAAAAACATTGTGTTTGGTGTTGCTTCCCAAGCATCTAAAAGGAAAAAAAAAAAATAAATCAAGCTTGTTCAGATAAAGTTCATCATTACTATTACATCAGTGTTGGAATGCCCTTCCAAGGTGTCCATTGAGTGTAGCCTGATATTATGTCGGTATATTATACTTGAGGAAATAACTGTGTAATAAATTTAACTGTGTGACAGACACTCAGTAGTTAATACCACCTGCATTCCCAATTAACATTGTATATGAAATGAAGCATGACATATGGGTGATGGCGAATTGAGTGAGGGGGCAAGGTTTGATGTTACACTCTCACCTAGGACTATATATTTCTTCAAGCTTAGTTAGCGTTTTATTGAAGCAGGTTTTGGCCTGGAATCCACACACTTGTTTTCAATTTGTTCTTCTAGGACTTGGAATGTACTGGGAACACACCTTTTAGTTGACTTTACTGGTGGCTGTCTTGTTTAATCCCCTTAGGCTATTAAACTTGCCATTCACGTGCTGTATATTTATTATAGATGAACATAGAGTAAAAGTTTACATGTATGTCCCCAGATGCCCTATTGTGGGAGATGTGATATAGAAGATTAAACCGTCCAGTGAAAATATTTTCTTAATCATACATTACAGGACAAAGGATGAATATTCAAGTACATTTGGTTAGGCTGCCTTCAGGAGATTGGACCCTGGCATAACAAATCTGGGACAGCCCACTATTATCTGTCCCACTCACATATAGCTTATTATGTAAAGAAACAAAACTGCTACAGGTCTGTCCACACTTGCCTGCTAAAGACTGGGTGTTGGTTCAGCTTGTCACTGATAGTTCATATACTCTTTAATAAATTGATGATGGCAAACCAGAACATTTTTTTTTTTTTGTAAAAGTTGACCCAACAGCAGACCACAGAAATTAATCTTTTTAACACCTTTCCACTTCCAGCATGCCTCAGTTTTTTGTCCTGGGCGATTAAATGTCTTCTCTCTGGTTCATGTCCACTAGCTCCTACTGTCTTCCAGCATTTATGTATGGCAGTGGCGGCTGGTGCTCAAAATTTTTTTGGGGGGGGCGCAAACAAACTGAAAAATACTGAACCCCCCCTCTCCGCATCAATTGCATCCTCACTGTGTCCATCAAATGCAGCCACTTGTGCCCATAATATGCAGCCACTGTGCCCACCGACCCCCCCGCGTGGCTCTGACAGAGGAGACTTACCGCAGCAGCTCCTCTCCAATGCACCAGAGAGGCGGCAACCTCCGCTCCAGTGTGTCTCCTCTCCTCTTCCTAAGTGCTAGGCATCCAAAAGGGTGGCCTGGCACTTTGGCCAATCGGGAAACAAGGCTGACTCCCTGCCTCCTGATTGGCGGGGAGGAAGGTTAGTGTGAGAATGGCGAAAATGAATTCGCTATTGTCACACAATTGGGTGGGATTAGGGCGCACTCTCTGCGCCCCGAGCCCACCCTATTTTGAAGCCTATTAGAGCTTCTGTCTCTAATCAGTTGCTTCAAAATGTACCACCCCCTCCCCCCACCATAGGAATCCATGCGTCCTAAAAGGGGCCGGGCACATGGATGGGGGGGGCACCCATGTGCCCACAGTGCATGGGCCGCCACTGATGTATGGTATCCAGCCATTTCCTGTGAGAACATTATTTTGTTTAATGACCCAGTAGTTAAAACACAAAGCCCTTTCTAAGATCTTATTGTCCTTTGCAGGTCCTGCCCCTCCCCCTGCAATTATGATGTTGTCCATCTGCCAGAAATAGCTGCCTGGTGCAAGGTTATGGGATCCTAAAAGATCCTTCCTCCAGAAATGGAAACTCATGTCAGCTGCCCTACCCTATTGTGTTGATGGGCTAGTTGATATTAGATATCGAATATCCAGAATGGTCCCTTCTTTTGGTACAGATGCGAAGAAGCCTTATGCCCTGTGCACACGATAGAATTTTCCGACAACAAAACCGTGGATTTTTTTCCAAAGGATGTTGGCTCAAACTTGTCTTGCATACACACGGTCACACAAATGTTGTTGGAAATTCCGAACGTCAAGAACGCGGTGACGTACAACATGTACAACAAGCCAAGAAAAATTAAGTTCAATAGCCAGTGCGGCTCTTCTGCTTGATTCCGAGCATGCGTGGACTTTTGTGCGTTGGAATCGTGTACACACGCTCGGAATTTCCGACAACAAGTTTTGTTTTTGGAAAATTAGAGAACCTGCTCTCAAACATTTGTTGACGGAAATTCCGAAAACAAATGTTCTATGGATCTTATGCACGGTCGAACTTTCCGACAACAAGCTCTCACATCCAACATTTGTTGTTGGAAAATCCTATTGTGTGTACAGGGCATTAGGTTGAAATGTTGTTCTGCTGAACATCTGTGCAGGAAACACCTCTTGCATATGCTGTTTGATGGGGAATTCCTCTTTGGTAAATCCCTAGACAAGGAAATCACTGAGGAGGAGATTTTCTTGATTACCCCCCAAAAAAAGGCAAAATCTCAATCTAGGAAACTTTCCACTCCTGTCCTGAGTCAAAAAAATTACTTTCAGTTCTCTCATGCCTTGAGGTTTAAGACAAAGCCTGGGGCACAGTTACACTGTAAGTATTGGATCTCCAAGTCCTCAAAGTCTGTGTGCAAGTCCTCCTAACAATGAAGCCTCCTCAATTGTCTGAGTTGGGGTTGTCTGTTGGTCTTTGCAGCCATCTGGTTTCATGACATTTTAGATGTTTGGATCCAGAACATTGGATCCAAGGGCTAAAAACTTGAATGTCAGTTTGTGCCTCCACACTGCTTTGTGTTGTCAAACTTGCCAACATCCCTGCAGAGATTGGTGGACCTTAGTGCTGCACTAGTGCATCTGCTCTCTAAAGGGGTTCATAGGCACAGTCCCAGAAAATGAAAGGTTTTAAGGTTCCAGTTCAAAAGGGCGGCACCTGCTTTATACTGGATCTAAAGGTTTTAGATCAAAAATTCTGTATGGAATTTGCACTGTCAGGGAGATGTTCTGGCCTCCCCTGTGGACATCAAGAATGCCTACAGTAGTTGTGTGTCTCCATCTTCCTGGTGCATCAATGCTACCTGCCAGTCTATATACCTTGGGTCTTCACCAAGGTGGTAGCCCCTGTTCTTGATTTACTTTTACACTTTTAGGGCTTCTCCATAGTGGGATATCTGGATGCCCTTCTTCTGAGAGAACAGTCAACTTAGGCTTTTAGTCTGGATCCTAAATCCCTGGAAATAAGCACTAGAGCAGTCTCATTACTTGGAGTATCTAGGCCTTATCTTTGACATGGCACTGTTCAAGGTTTTTCTTCCCCTTGACAACATTACAGTCTTCCTTCTCCCACATTCGATCTCTGCAGCCCAGGAGCCAACCGATCCTCTGTTTTTGCATAATGGTCTTGGGCCTAATGGTGTCAACCTTTTTTGAGGCAGGTCCTTGTGCCCAATTTTACTCTAGACCATTGCAATTCCTTATTCTGGCAGCATTGGACTAGAGGGTGCAGTTTCTGGATCATTTTATAGGCCTATCAGGACTGGGCTTCCTCTGGCTTGGTGGTTCACAAGGTCAGCGATGAAATCAGGAAAACTTTCTACCAATAGTTTACAAAGTGCTTTAAACAGATGCCAGTCTATAAGGCTGGGAGAAGTTCTAGGTACCCTTTTGGTACAAGGAACTTGGTCATCAGAGAAAGCTCATCTTTGGGTTGATATTCTGAAACTCAGGGCGATTTGGTTATCGCTTCAAAGCTGGCCCTTTTTCATGTGAGGTCACCTGGTCAAGATTCAGTCAGACAATAACAGTGGCTTACATCAACTATTAGGGAGGCATCAAAAGTCTTCCAGCTCGAAGAGAAGCCATTTAGATTCTGACTTGGGCAGAACTTCACGTTCCAGCCCTGACCACCATGCATACCTGAGGCATGGAAAACTGGCAGACAGACTTCCTCAGTCAATAACATCTGGACTCTGAATTTTGTTTTTTCAAGACCACAATTCCAGGTGGACCTCCGAGCTTTCATAGTCAACACAAACTGAGCAGATTTGTCTCAAGATCCAGGCATCTTCTAACCTTCACATTGGAGGCTCTGGTGACTGTAGGATCAGTTCAACCGGATATAAACTTTTTTCTCTGAAGCTTCTTTCTTCCCTACTCCATGGGATAAAAATGAAGGTCACGGCATGATTCTGATCATACCAAACTGGCCCAAGAGCACATGGTACTTGGACATAGTAGAACTTCTGGCAGGCTCTCCTTGCGCCCTCCCACGTCATGCTGACCTTCTGTCTCAAGCAACAGTCTGCCACCCTTCTTCCCAGATGCTGGCCTTCCCAATGTGACTATTAAAGCCCAGGTCCTGAGAAACGAGGGCCTACAAAGTTCAGTCATCTCTACACTTTTGAAAGTTGCAAAGTCAAATTATTTTGAAGTCTAACGACGCACTTGGAGAATGTATATTCAGCCTGTTCTGGATCAGACCATCACTGGTCAGAGCTCAACCTTAGTGGTTCTTCCAAGACCCCTTGCCTCTTCTAAGTGAAGGCCTTCGTACAAGGTGTCACTCACATTTTTTGTTCTGTGCATTTTTCTAATCATTCTACCTGATCTCAACCTGGTACGGTCCGCTCTTAAAATCTGTGCATTTGAACCTATTAGGGATATTCCTCTGTCTGTCCTTACTCACAAAGTTGCTTTCCTCGTTGCCATCACTTCTGCGAATCAAGTTTGAATTGGCAGCCTTAAAGTGGTTGTAAACCCCATTCATGAAATCCGACATATGCACATATATCTGTAGTGTTTACAAAGCCCTAAGTCCCATGTCTTTCTGCTGCTCTGTTAGGCCCCTTTTCTCACATGCGGACCGTTCAAGTCTGCCTATCAGTTTTTTCAGGCGGACCTGAACAGACTCTCCATGCACCTCTATGGAGTGACGGATGTCAGCGGTGACATGTCCACTGACATTGGATCCGATCCGCTCCCCTAAATCCAGACAGATGGAAACCCTATTTTCCATCCGTCTCTTGGATCGGATGAAAACGGACAGACGGTCCGTCTTCATTCGATCTCCCTATAGAGGAGAGCGGAGATCTGACAGGTCCGTCTCTGCACAGTGAGCCGGCTCAGCGGGGATCAACGGCGCGATCCCTGCTGAGCAAGCGGAGTCTGTGAAACCTGATACACATATGTGAAAGGGGCCTTCCTCTGTTATCAGCATGATAACCTCTGACAAGTTCTCCGACACAGAAGATAAAAGCAGCTTGAAATTTGTGTCTGGGATGTGCTTAGAGACAGATAAGAAGAGAACTTGTCTTTTCACAGCACAGCTCTGCAAGTTTCTTCGTTCCTCTGCTTATGTGGAGATGGGTGTGTGCCTGTCCTCCAATCAGCTCACACAGTGTATGCCCAGACTCCCCCCCAACTGCTGAAACGGGAAGAAAAATTTCTAACACAATGTGCAATTTCAAATAAATGAAATAAATCTTGCTACATAAGTTTTACTTGTATATCTGTGTATCTGACGCTGTTCACTTTACTGGTTATATGTGAGGGTTTACATCCACTTTAACTTGTAATCAAAACGCTCATGTGATACACAAGGACAAGGCTGTTTTAAGGCCCAGTGCCTCTTTTTTTTTTTTTTTTTTTTTTTTTTTTTTTTTTACTTTAGTCAGAAATTTTTTCTACCATCTCTCTGTCCTGTTCCTAAACCATCTAAAGATTTTTTCCCTCCATTGTCTTTGATGTGGTATGTTCTTCTCTCTCAGCTACAGCTCCCTTTTCGATAGCCCAACTTTCTGTATGGTGGTCCTGAAAGTCCCTGTAGGGGACAGCCTGTTTTCTTGTTCCACTTTCATGGGGTGGAGTCAACAGCTTATCATTTAAGCCTAAAGTAGAACTGTAGGCAAAACTTTTATTTTATTTTTTTTGGATAGAGCAAGGAAGGGTTAGAATCCGTCAGATTTTTTTTTTTCCGCCATCTGTATCCCATTGCGGATATTTCCCATTCACTTACTGTCCCATAGCCAAACAGGAAGTCAGAGGAAATCCCTGTAAATTAAGGAAATTCCTTGGGGGTGCCCAGGTCGCCAGAGCTAGTGTACCCATTGGAAGATTACTTTCCTGGGGACAGCCCAAACTTTGGGTAATTTCTCTTACTTTCACTTTCAATGATAATGGTAAACAGGACCAATAGAGAGGGTGGATCTCCATAACAGGGGCACAGAACCCAATAAATACTGTCAGGTTTGCTAGTCCCTCTCCCTTCTATCCAAAACTAAAAGAAAAGTTTTGCCTTTAGTTATACTTTAAGACCTCAAGGGCAAGGTTCCCCCTTTCCCTGTCAAAGTGCACTCTACTAGGTGAGTTAGTGCTTCATGGGCTTTTTAGCAATTGGCATCAGTTTCTCAGATTTGTAAGGCTGCCACCTGGTCTTCTGTTCACCTGTTCATTTTATCAGGTTAATGTTCAGGCCTCAGCTGATGCCGGCTTCGGTTAGAATTTTTTCAGGCAGCTCTGTTAACCTGTTAGCTTTTGTGGGCCTGTTAACCTTTGCTCTGTTGTCCGCCTCTTAGACTACCTTTGAACATCCCAGTGTACCTGAATACTCATTCTGTGTCCTGTAATGTATGATTTAAGAAAAAGATTTTTGACTTGCTGTAAAATACTTTTCTTGGAGTACATGATGGGACACGGGACCTTCTCCACTATTCTCATATCCACTTTTTTTTATTGCTTGCTAACAAAACTGTGGCATGCTGGAAGGAGTCAGAGGGGTTACACTAGGCTGTCTTTACAGCTTTGTTCTTGTATCCCATCATGTGCTCCAATAAAAGAATGTTATGGTAAATCAAAAATACTGTTTTATTATCCAATAGAGACTGATTGTAGAGCCCTCAAGAGATGCAAGAAGCTCACAATAGATTTAGGCCACTGGCTTCTATTCAGAGCAAAAAGTCACTCCTGGGTTGACTCACCCGATAATACAAAAGAGGTGAACATTTAGACCCAATCCATGTGCTATATTGTTTTTTTGCTGTACTACCACAAATAGGTTGCAGAAATCGTAGCATGACTGTTCATCTAATTTATATAGGCACCTAGTTTTCTGTTCAACATATGCCATATTTCTGTTTTAAGCCATCTCTTGTGTTTTTGCTGAATCGGCTTCTTCAGTCCACATTGAAAACATTCTCATTACAAAGTTTGGGCATATGTTCTCTAATCTAATTATGTGTGTTTAAATATACAATCTGGTTGCAAAAGGCATTTTTCATCTCAAAGCGTGTTCGTTAATTTGTGGCGAACTAAAATATTTACATGCAAACATTGTTTAATAAATGTATGTTATCTGCTGTTTGTTGTAAATTAAGAACATGCTTTGTAGGTTTAAATAAAAAGGACGCGCTGGATATCTCCTTGGGGTGCCTTGTCAAAATTCAAGTGGCATTGCTGTCATTAATTAGTATAGTGGTGAAATATTGATAGATTAGTGTTTTGTTACAGTGGAGGCATGCCAACAAGGCTTCCTAAAAGTTGCATGTTTGTTCATTCCTGTTGGTCTAATAGTTTGTATAAATGATGAGTGGATTAGGCCACACAAGCATGGTCTTGGAAAACAGGGTTTGCAAAAAGGGCTAATGCATAGAGCTTGTACATTGCCTGGAAGTTTTAAATCTTTACATGTATTTCTTTAAAGTTTGCATCACAATTAGCTGCACCACTGTCAGTCAGCCATGTTTACTCGTTCAGTTGGCCATTGGGCTGCGTATCAGATATAACCAGTTGACAACACTGCTGCTAATTATGAAGCATGTCTCTAGCTAGGAAATTTGCAATATTTTCACACAAAAAAAAAAAGTTTTCTTAAGAAAACTGTATAGCATGAGACACCATGTCAGACATACTGAAAAATAGTTTTAGGGCCCATTCATACCACAATATAAAGTTGTGTTTAGGCATGCTGCAATAAACAACGCATTCAAAAAAATTTGGGCTGAAGTGCACAGTAACACAATTCATGCAAATATTGGGCAGACTGCACAACACCCAGGTAGCCTTGCATATTGGAAGTTGGTGTTATTCACAACATATTTAACCACAACGCTCCGAAGCATGTAACCTGCATTGCCAAAGCCCGGTGATGTGAATGGGCCCTTAAGATTTGTAAACACTTAGATCACTTGTGCTGTGTCATTGACCTAACTGGCTTTCTAAATAAAACACTCTGTCAAAGGCCTGTCCAGGGTGCTAGCATCGCTCTTCGTTCCCTATATTCATGGTGGCAGCACCTCCCCTGTAATATGCTGTGGCTTTTGGCAGGTCCATAGTAGACCTGTGGCTATCGTAACCTACAGCGTCCCGCTCTTCTAGCTTTCTTTTTATGATTTGAGATCTTGAGAGGCTAGGCATTTACAGCATGACATCAACACTCCATTTTATTCTGTATGTGTTGATGGAGGTGTTTTAGAGATCTAATGTAGTCTCGGTTTCTTCCTACTTCAGACTCTTCTCTAATTTACTCCTTGCTGTTATTGCTGTACCAGTGTTGATAATCCGGTTTTATGGTTAAAAAAAATAAGTGCTGGTTAATGACAGACATAATAGTGAAGGGGAAATGTATCAATAAGTAATTACAAATGAAGTGTTGGCAGGGGAGAATGGGTGGAATGTAGTTTGAGAAGAAATCCTTGTTGAAAAGAAAAAAAACAGAATTTGTGTAAACCCATACTATCCTGCTTGTGTCCTCAAAATGGCTGGCCAATCAACTCTTTTATTGTTGTCATGTTAACTTATACTGTTTTGTGTTGTGATTTGGATTTACGGTTTGCTTTCACTTTTAAATTCCAACAATGTACTGCAAAGTACAATGAAATACACAGTTGAAATACATACAGTATATAGGAGCTGTCTTAAGTCTAGTAAACACGGGCCGAATGTCGGGCAACAATGGCCAATTTAATAAAAACCGCCTGACATTCAGCCTGTGTGTATGGCAGGCAGTCCGTTTGGCCAGCTTCTGTCGGACAAGCATGCTGAAAAAACCTGTAGCCGACTGGCTCCTGATCAGTGCTCTCAGCCAATTGGAGATCACTGTACTAACATCTGATGGTTAGTACAGCGGCTTTGACCGAAGCTGTCAGGTTTTTTGTTTTTTTTTTTGTTTTTCAACCTGCTGGATTGAAAGGAAAAAAAAAAAAAAAAAACTAGTGGTGTTTACTAGGCTTTACCTGCCAACATATATTTCTATCTATCCAGTCCTGAGATTTTTAAAGCTCTGTCAGACAGCAGATCCAGTTTGATGACCTGATTTTTACTTGACTACCATGTACAGTAGACAAGAAGAGCCATGCCTATGCATGATGTAATTATTATATTATTATACGCGATTTATATAGCGCCAACAGTTTACACAGCGCTTTACAATGTAGAGGGGGAAAGCACAGTTACAGTACAGTTTAATACATAAGGGACAGGAGGACCCTGCTCGTAGAGCTTACATTCTAAAGGGAGATGGTGGTGCTACAAAAGGTAATAGGTGCAGGAAATGATTTGATGGGGGGTGGCTCGGGGACAGTTTTTAGGTGGGTGTGGGATAGGCTTCCCTGAATAAGTGGGTTTTCAGGGATCTCCTAAAGGTGGACAGTGTAGGGGCTGATCGGATATACGGGGGCAGGGAGTTCCAGAGGATGGGAGAGGCTCTGGAGAAGTCCTGAAGGCGAGCATGGGAGGAGGTAACAAGGGAGCTAGAGAGCAGGAGGTCCTGGGAGGAGCGGAGGGGACGATTTGGGCGATATCTGCTGATGAGGTTGGTGATGTAGATGGGGGGCGATATTGTGGATGACCTTGTATGTTGTGGTTAGCATTTTGAATTTTATACGGTGGGGTAGGGGAAGCCACTGAAGGGTTTGGCAGAGAGGGGCAGCAGTCAAGGATTGTTTAGTGAGGTGTATTAGTCTAGCAGCAGCATTCATAATAGATTAAAGGGTGGATAGCCTGCGTAAGCATAGGCCATTAAGGAGAGAGTTGCGGTAGTCAAGACGGGAAATAATCAAGGAGTGAATAAGTTGCTTTGTGGCGTCATTAGTCAGGAAGGGTCGAATTCTGGAGATGTTGCAGAGGTTGAGGTGGCAGAATTTAGACAGTGATTGGATATGGGGGCTGAAGGAGAGATCCGAGTCAAGGATTACACCCAGCACCCTGGCATGTGTGGAGGGACCAATGGTTGTGCTGTTGATCTTAATGGTAAAGTCATGGAGGGGGGGGACCGGGAAGGAGGAAATATAACAAGCTCAGTTTTAGAAAGATTAAGTTTGAGAAAGTGGTGTGCTCTCGCTGTAACGATCGCTGCAATATCTCACGTGTGATTTGAACACAGTTTACATATGCGGATGTGACTTACGCACTTTTATTGTTGTCAAAAGGAATATCAACATCCCTTCTGACAGTAATAGGTGGTGACAGGTACGCTTTATGGAGGGATCAGTGGTCTAAAAGACCCCAAATCCCTCCTTTGTACTTCAAAGTATGCAGATCGCCAAAAACTGCGACTTTGTGACGTTGCTTCCGTGTTTTTACATAGGACACTGGAACAAAGCCGTTTCTGACTTTGTTTCAGTCTCACTCTAGCCGGCAGAAGAACCGGATCGTGTCTCCCGGTGGGATGGGAGGCCCAAGAGGAGCGGCGGCGGGAGGGGGGACGTCCCCTCCTGTTCCTTTGGGATAACAGCCGAGCGGCTTTTAGCTGCATCGGTTGTTATCCCTAAAGAGCCGACCGCCCGCTCTAAAAAACGGTACTGGGGTGATACCTGCAGCTGCAGGCATCATCCCGGTATAACCCCTTAAACCCGAGATCGCATATGTGCGTACGGTCGGCGCTAAGGTGTTAAACCCAAAAGCAAACATTTATTATATTGCAGCTTACCAATTCTTAAATATGGCTGCATTATATTTTTCAGGCTTTCTTCTATTTTCATGAAGTCTGTTTTTTCACAGCACAAATTCTCCAGCAGAATGTATCGGTTTACATGAATGAGACAAACCACTTGACACTGGCAGGAATGGTTAAAATGATCAGCTTTTATTTAGTCATGAAAAACCTTTATCCCAAAAGGAATAAAACGGTTTACAGTAACTGATTATAAAGTGTGAGCTAGAGCTGGATTAGGCTCGATTCACACCTATGCATGTTGCTTTTGAGCGTTTTTGGAAGGTTTTTTTTCATGCTTGCCACGTTTTTGAGCAGCGTTTTTGTAGCGTTTTTGCCGCGTTTTTGCCGCGTTTTTGCCGCGATTTGCGTTTTGCGTTTTTTTTTTTTTTTTTTCATTTTTTTTACAGTCTTAAAAAAAAATTACAAAAAAAAAAAAAACGGCAAAAACGCTGCAAAAACGCTGCAAAAACGGTGCACTTGCGTTTTTGATGCTTGTCCATTGAAATCCATTACATGCAAAACGCTGCTTTTTGCATGAAAAAAATTCCGTGACCCTTTCCAAAAACGCAGAGGTACAAAAAGGCATTGATGTGAACATGTTCCATAGGATCCCATGTTAAAAAATTCCCATGCATTTCTGCAAAATGCATCAAAAAACGCGCTAGTGTGAATGGAGCCTAACATTTGTTTAGTAGTCTTAAATCTGCTGGTACAATCTAACACTCCCCTCCTTCGGACTGACAATGCTGCTGTGCCTTCTGTGCTCCTTCGTCCAGAAGCTCGCTAACACAGGAGGTGTGTTACTGGCCAGATCACCAGGTTAAAAAGAGGGGAGAAGAAAACAAGTGCAGCCACCACATCTAATGATTACTAAGCTGCAATATATTACATTTTTTGATTTTAGGTTTAATACCACTTCAGCTGCATTGGATCCAGTAAGGTGGCCCAGGGGCAGAGGCTGGTGGTTGATGGGGAGGACTGAATTGGCTTGTCCCAACAGATAAATTGCAATGATAGTCACTTTAAATTCTGGACTGTTACTGACACCAAAATGTAATCTAATAATTTACTAATAATATACACGATCTCTGTCATCTCTCCAGTCTGTAATTTTAAGAATTTGAATATTTATGAAAATGTTTTGTGTACTGTATGTAGCCTATTGATTAGGAGGCCATATTTTTTTTATGATTCACATATCTTTACACTGAGGGCAAATAAAAAAAAAAAATAGTTGGCTAGTTTTTCAGTGGTTAAAGAGCATTGGTTGCGTGAGGTTCTCTATCAAACCGCATCAGTATAAACTAGGTGTCATGTGACATGATGGGCAGCCTACGGAAAGCTAATTGACTGACTCTGATCTTTGTTAATTAGTGCAAAGTAAATCTTTTAATGACGCTTTGAAGGGCTCATCTGAAATAGATGAAAGCTGAAGCTTTACTCGGTGTCCTTGATGTTAATTGAGTCCTGTGACCCAAGAATGCCTACCAATGATGTGATCAGCTTTAGGCATTTTTGTCCATAATGGCTTTTGCGAACTTCTTGCTTATGATTCATATAAGCTAGTCCCCGTATGTCAACAGTACACTTCACTGGGCAATTACCCTCTATGTGATGTCCGGTGAGTCATATCTCTATGTAATCACTCCTACCTTCATATCATACCAAACATTGGTCGGTTCCAATTTTAATAGCCCATTTAAAGAATGTACCATCATGTAAATGCCTTGATGGTCTTTCAAGAGCTTTTGTGACATCATTGTCTGTTTGCAGAAATAAACTCCTGAATTCCAAGTTACATATTGTTTTTGTGGTGATGTACATATTAAGTACTAAGATTCAGAAATTGGAAGCCCTGAAATTTCAGGAAAAAGGGGAATGCATTTTTTTAAATTGTAGTTTATCCAAGCAGAGATCCCCAACCTATTCCTGTTGACAACAGATTGTTGACAACTTCTTAAGTATTCTGTAAGCAGTTGCAAAAATGTCTTATTGGGTTGATAACATTTTGCAAATGTCTGGATACCAAGAGAGTGTGGTTCTTTCCTTTTTGTTTGGTCCTGTTTCTCTTGGTATGTACTTGCACTATATTGTCAAAAGCATTAGGACACGTCACACGCATACACACGCACACAAACTTTAATGGCATCCCAGTCTTATGCTCCGTACACACGGTCGGAAATTAATCGGACATTCCGACAACAAAATCCATGGATTTTTTCCTACAGGGCAGTAGCCAATAGCTTTCATCTCTTAATTTATTCTGAGCATGCGTGGCACTTTGTGTGTCAGATTTGTGTACACACGATCGGAATTTCCAACAACGGATTTTGTTGTCGGAAAATTTTATAGCAAGCTCTCAAACTTTGTGTGTTGGAAATTCCTATGGAAAATGTGTGATGAAGCCTACACACGGTCGGAATTTCCGACAATAAGGTCCTATCACACATTTTCCATCGGAAAATCTGACTGTGTGTACAGGGCATTCGTTCGTAGGGTTCAATATTGAGTTGCCCCACCCTTTGCAGCGACAATAGCTTCAACTCTTCTGGGAAGGCTGTCCACAAGGTTTAGGAGTGTGTCTATGGGAATGTTTGACCACTCTTCCAGAAGCACATTTGTAAGGCCAGCACTGATGTCTGATGAGAAGACAACATTGAACGCACCGCGCATGCGCGATTTTAAAATAAACGGCGGTAGTGTCGTTTTTTTATTCCTTCTGTTTTATTGATGTTTTACATCGTTTTTTGCCAAATAAACGAGCCAAAAGTTATTTGCACCAGCGGAGCATCTCCCTCTGTTTCTTTTTTTGGCACTACAACCCCAATGTTTTTCACTGGATTCGTGGAAGCTATTAAGTTTGCCCCATGAGAGGATATCCTAGGATAGGATTTTGGAAAACATCCACAGCCGCTGTCGGTTGGTTGGCTACCCGGCAAGGAGTCCTGACGCATCGGCCTATTGGTGTCCTTTGGAGTATCCCTGTGGTGGTTCACCCACATCTACTAAGCTTGTTTTGACCCCCCTGAATAAGGGCGGTCACAGGCTTTCTGGTAAGCCTTCAATCTATTTATTCGGTTGTGGGCTAACACTGAACAGTGAAGATTTATCCCTGAAATCTGCATAGAACATTTTGCATCATTTACACTGTTATGGACTTTTTTGTTTTTTATAAATCCTCAACTTTTTTCACTCATTTATAGTTTGTGTTTATGCAATATGAAGTATTCTATATAATTATCACGTATGATTGTGATCTTGTCACTATTTTGATATATTGAGTCTGAGAGCTTTTTTCACCATTTTAATAATTGGTTTGTTCATTTCACTATTTATTCACCTGTCCAGCGCTGCACTTTTTATATTGTTTTTGTTTTTTGTGCCCTCATATCGGGGTTATAGTGCACATCAGCAGGACCTTTCTTTCATTCACAGTTTTTATGCACCTAGCGCAATTCTTTTACTTTTTACCTTTTCTGATGAGAAGACCTGGCTCGCAGTCTCAGCTCTAATTCATTCCAAAGGTGTGCTATTGGGTTGAAGTGCAGGCCATTCAAGTTCCTCCACCTCAAACTCGCTCATCCAAGTCTTTATGAACCATTACTGGCTACCTGCTGACCCAGTATATTTACTGCTGCAGGGGAGCACGGGCAGGCTGGATCATGTACAGGTATGTCATCCAGCTGAGGGGTATGCAACGCACCACACCCGATGTGGACACAGCTGATTTTGCAGCTCCTGGTACCCAATGTCTCCACCGTACCCGCCTGCTTTGAGTGGCTGGGGGGGGGGGGAAATCGCATCACAATGTGAACAAAGCTGTTATGAATGAATTTCATTCATAACAGCTGTGATTCCTATAGTGATGCTGTGATTGACCACAGCTATTACATGGTACCTGGGCCAGTGACTGCACCCTGTACCATGTGATTAGATGTGGGCCAATCACAGCTGTTATGAATGTAACCCATTCATGACGGTTCAAAACATTGCTGTCACTGATCATCCTCCCTCTAGAATAGTACGGTGTCACTATGGTCACACTGAACTACTCTTAAAGTATTTAAAAGCTTAAGCCCCGGACCATTTTGCTGGCCAAAGACCAGAGCACTTTTTGCGATTCAGCACTGCGTCTCCTTAACTGACAATTTGCGCGGTCGTGCGACGTGGTTCCAAAACAAAATTGATGTCCTTTTTTTCCCCACAAATAGAGCTTTCTTTTGGTGGTATTTGATCACCTCTGCGTTTTTTATTTTTTGCGCTATAACCAAAAATAGAGCAACAATTTTGAAAAAAACGCATTATTTTTAACTTTTTGCTATAATAAATATCCCCAAAAAATATATAAAAAAACATTTTTTTTTCCTCAGTTTAGGCCGATACGTATTCTACATATTTTTTGGGGAAAAAAATCGCAATAAGCATTTATTGATTGGTTTGTGCAAAAGTTATAGCGTTTACAAAATAGGGGATAGTTTTATGGCATTTTTATTATTATTTTTTTTTTTTTTTCCTACTAGTAATGGTGGCGATCTGCAATTTTTATCGTGACTGCGACATTACGGTGGAGACATCGGACAGGGAGGGGTTAAGTGTGTCCTAGAGATGTGTTCTAACTGTGGGGGCGGGAGAGGTGCCTCCCGCCGCTCTCCCGCGCCCTCCGCCGCTTACCGGAGCCGTCGGTAGCGGCGGAGGCGATCGGGTCCTTTCTCTTCCTCAGTATAGAGACGAGTGAGGCTAAGATGGTGCCCACCCGTCTCTATACCATAGGATGGAAGGAGCGACGTCATTAAGTCGGCTCTGCCCACTTCTCTTAAAGGCACATTTTTTTTGTGTCATTTTTTTAAACGACTTTTTTTTTTTTTTTTTTGCATTTTAGTCTAAATATGAGATCTGAGGACTTTTTGACCCCAGATCTCATATTTAAGAGGTCCTGTCATGCTTTTTTCTATTACAAGGGATGTTTACATTCCTTGTAATAAGAATAAAAGTGATCCAATTTTTTTTTTAAAACCGTGAAAAAATAAATAAAATAAAGTAAAATAAATAAAAAAAAAAAAAAAAATTTAAAGCGCCCTGTCCCGACGAGCTCACGCGCAGAAGCGAACGCATACGTGAGTAGCGCCCGCATATGAAAACGGTGGTCAAACCACACGTGAGGTATCGCCGCAACCGCTAGAGCGAGAGCAATAATTCTAGCCCTAGACCTCCTCTGTAACGCAAAACATGCAACCTGTAGAATTTTTTTAAACGTCGCCTATGGAGATTTTTAAGGGTAAAAGTTTGACGCTATTCCACGAGCGGGCACAGTTTTGAAGCGTGACATGTTGGTTATCAATTTACTTGGCGTAACATTATATTTCACAATATAAAAAAAAATTGGGCTAAATTTACTGTTGTCTTATTTTTTTATTCAAAAAAGTGAATTTTTTCCAAAAAAAGTGCACTTATAAGACCGCCGCGCAAATACAGTGCAAAAAAAAAGTATTGCAATGACCGCCATTTTATTCTCTAGGGTAGTTAGAAAAAAAACAATATATAATGTTTGGGCGTTCTAAGTAATTTTCTAGCAAAAAGAACTGTTTTACACATGTAAACACCTAAAATCCAAAACGAGGCTGGTCCTTAAGTGGTTAAAGCAAACTCTGCAGCTCTGACTAAAGTTGCATAAAGCCCTTGCTATAGGTGTAGGCCATTTACATACCTTCTGAAGCCTGACTGGAATACTCCCAGAACTTTGCTAAGTGAGGCCTAGTTATCACTGCTCATCTTCACCATCACAGAAGTCAGCTCTCAAATGCTGAACTCAGAGCTACTGCATCAAGAAAGAGAGAGTATGTGAGTTTGAATTGGAGGAAGAGCTCACTCCTGTGATGGTGAAGATGAGCAGTGATGACTAGGCCTCACTTAGCAACGTTCTGAGAGTATTCCAGTCAGGCTTCATAAGGTATGTAAATGGCCTACATCTATAGCAAAGGGCTTTATTCAACTTTAGTCAGAGCTCCACAGTTTGTTTTTATCTACAGATGCCCCTTATCTGCATAGGTAGTGTTGTGGTAAAGGTAAACTATCCCTTCAAGTAAAAGTTAAAGTAATAGCAAATATTGACCGAAGGGGGTGCAAAATGTCGTATGTAACCTATTTAAAAATCTTTTTAGATTTAATTACTTTTAAAGATTTTTTTTTTTTTATAATTTCAGGATGTAGCTCATAATCTATTTGCTGTTTTTTAATATTTTTCATAATGATTTCCGAATCTAAATGAGGTAGATGTCAGAATGATGAAATATTTGGAAGCTGCTCTTTGCAGTAGTAAATAAGATTTTTTTTTTTTTTTTTTTTTTGCGCTTTTGTGTTTAACTGATTGGTAAAAACTCCAGTGCTTTCTCCTGTGAGTCACAATTTGCTCACTAATAAATCTCAAGCAAAGTCCTAGCCATACATGAATAGCTTTTATTATGCATCTTTATTGCTGCAGGAAACTCTCATTTATTAAGGTCTTTCACAGGACAAGTGCTCTCTTGTTCAGGTCATCCTACCTTTCTAATAGCGCCCGCTTGTTTTTTTGTTTTGTTTTTTAACCTCACAACCATTCTTGTTAAAAGTTTTTGTCATTAAAATTTTTCTTGAAACTAAAGCAGACTTGCAGGCAAAAAAAGAGGGAAAAATGAATTTGTAGTGCAAATTAGATATTCAGTGAAAAGGCCACTGTGAATGTGCTTCCTGACGTTTTTTTTTTTTCTTTCCCCCGTCAATGTGAAATGTGGGGAGGTTGTTAGAAAGGGTGCAGGATGCGGCCTAGTTCAGTCCTGCTGTGTTTAAAAGGAAGGAAATCCAGTGTTTGATAGCAAGTATAATTGGAATCATTGGCTTTGAATAGTTTTTTTTTTTTTTTTTTTTTTCAGTCCAGACATTCTAGCAGGAGTTAAGCGTTGGGTATAATGTAGACACAGGTAAGAGTAAACAGCGTGTGATCTCAGCGCTAGACGTCGCCTCAGGCCATAAGAAATTACACTGTCATGCACAGGATATGTTTGTACTGCTATTTCATAGCTTGATTTTTTTTTTTTTTTTTTTGTCACATAGTTGAAGTCGGTCCAGATTTGTTAACGTCAAGAAACTGGGTGGTAGGTGGGGAGGAAGGTGGATAAAATGTTACATTTTCTTTAATCGCACTTTTTCCTTTTTCTTGTATTTAATCTATATATATTATCATTTAAGTTAGCAGATGTTAGAAAAAAAAAAAAAGACAAATACCAGAATTTTCAGAGTGCCTAAATTCAGTTATTGGAATTTTTACCAAAAATACATTTTTGAAGCGGGCCACAAATAGAGATGGGTTTTTACTATGTAGGCTACCTGTATACTAGGGGCAGAGAGGATACCTGAGGCACAACAGTAAGTGCCGATTCACACAGGGGCAACACGACTTCAGTGCGACTTTGCAAGGCGACTTCAACGCAACTTCAGCGCGACTGTAAAGTCGCTTCAATATAGATGAAGATCCGACTTGGAGGCGACTTCCATTGAATTCTATGGGTACAGGTCGCCTAGAAAACGCCTTGAAGTAGTACAGGAATCTTTTCTAAAGTCAGAGCGACTTCAGTAGTGTACATTAAGACGCTCTCATTGACTATAATGCAATTCCCAATGTCAAGCGACTTGGGGCGACTTGAGGGCTGACAAGTCAGATCCCAAGTCGTTATAGTGTGAACCAACCCTCAGGATTAAAGCCAGGCAAAGGACTGGTCGCCAGTATTTCCTGTGGTCTCTATTTTTTCTCTTCTTTGCCGACCTACCATACCTTTTTATTATGCACGGTGGTTTTGTGTGGAGGCAGCCATGTTGGTATTAGAAGAGCTTTGCTTCCTCATGTCGGAGCCTCCAGCAAGGAGAACAGTGATCAGCACAGTCTAGAGCTGAACGATTCTGGAAAAAATGAGAATGACGATTATCTCGTGATTCTCGGCGTAACATCATCTTTCATACTATACAAAAAAAATTGGGCTAACTTTACTGTTTAGTTTTTTTAAAATTCATTGAAATGTATTTTTCCCAAAAATTGCGTTTGAAAGACCGCTGCACAAATATGGTGTAACATAAAATATTGCAGCGACCGCCATTTTATTCTCCAGGGTCTCTGCTTAAAAAATATATATAATGTTTGGGGGTTCTAAATAATTTTCTAGCAGAAAATACTGATTTTAAAGTGGTTGTAAACCCCTTTTGTCTTACTTTTTATCTGTAGGTAAGCCTAGAATAAGGCTTACCTATAGATAGTGGAAATATCTCCTAAACATGCGCCATTTAGGAGTTATTTCACTTGTAGTTCACCGATGTCGTCATCGGTGCATGTGCTGTGAAGAAATGGACCACCGTGCCCTTTTTTCCCCCAGCATGTGACGTCACGTGGCTCTGGCCAGTCACAGAGCCCAGAGTCCGCGGCCCCGGTAGGAAGAGGAGCGAAGATGGACGCAGCCTGCACAGGCGACAGCGCGGGCTTCTTTGCAGGTAAGTGTCATATAATGGCCTAGTATGCGATGCAGATTTACATCACCAAATCTCACTCCAGTTTTCCTGAAATTAGCAGCAGTGAAATTGTAGCGGACCGCCCGCTGAAGAAAATACCGGGGTTATGGCAGCTATTTGCTGCCATAACAACAATATCCTCCTTCAAAGTCATCACGTAAAACGACGGTGGGCGGTCCGGAAGTGGTTAAAGCCCAAGTTCACCTAAAAAAACAAAAAAATGCAAATTTTTTTTTTTTTTCTTTTTATTAGTAGCCTGGAAGGCATTGCAACACTGGTGCTGGTGCCATGTAGGACTCCTACAGACTGCCAGTGTAAGCTGTCTGCTCGTACATCCTACGGGAAGGGAGTTTCACACTGACAGGAAGAATCCATGAACTACAAGAGCATTGAACAGCACCATGGTAATTCATTGAGAACTACAAGCCGACATCTGCAAAGGATGACATGATTGATTCATTGACAGAGTTCTGTGGATGAATGACGTGGCCGTGTGGGCCGTGTTTTCAAGAAGTGACAGCTGGTATAGGGAACTTCTCCCCATACAGTAAATTAAATTAAAATCTGCTACGTTCTTAAATGGCATAAGAAACTCTGTCTCTCTTTAGCCATCAAAGCTTCTCCTCAAGTTTCTTCTAGATGTGCAATTTGATGTGTGCAGGTCAGTGTAAAATCCTGGCATGCTGTGGGTGCCAGGACAAAGCGAGTCCACTACGAATGTGTGAGAGTTGTATCACAGAGACACCTGAAGACTCTGAGCCCAGAAGACCAGGAAAAGATGGCATTGGTGGAGTGACATAGGAGAGCGCAAAAAACATCTCACCAAGAGGAGGGCATAGTCGGGCAAGTTTACCATAATCTACAAGTATGCTGCTTACAGGTATTCAATACAGTCCCCTTTCAGTGTACATATCTTCAGCAGCTTTTATCACCGCTTGGAATGCAAAAATGATGGAGGGAGCAGTTAAAGTGGGAGTCCGGCGACCAATCTTCTTTTTTTTTTTTTTTTTTTTTTTAGGTCATTGAGACACTTTGCTAATCCCAAAATAATACTCAGTTTGGGTGTAATATTTCCGCCTCTGTCTGTTTTCGTACTGAAGAATAACTTTAAAAATGTGATGCTGGCTGTTTCCATCTTGCTTGTGGGCATGTGAAGCCCACAAGCATTGATTTCCTGGATGCCGTGAATGCTGTTCATTCACAGCTTGTTCACAAGCATGATCATTGTTCCCGCACTGAATCTTGGGAAGCCTGACACTAAGCTCCCAGGAGACAGTGCGGCGCCGGGGAAAGGCAATAAACATACCTACTCCCATGGGAGGAGAGACAGGAAGTGCCACAATAAAGTACAATATAAAGGTAATTACAGCGATAAAAAAAAATTTCGTGCGGCATTTGAACATCTATGCAATTAACTGAAGGGGGTAAGATTAAGTTAAAAATTTGAGTGGAACCCCGCTTTAAGCTACAACACTATCAGAAAGTGTTAGAGCTTTGCTTTGTCAGATTGGCAGCCATTTACATAGTGAAAGGGCTCTGAAAGCTACTGCAGGTATGTGAAGGCTTCTCTAGGTACTTTATATTTCTCAGCAGTTTTTTTTTTTTTTCTTGTAAAAGAGGCAAGGACATTAACCACTTTAGCCCCGGAAGGATTTACCCCCTTAATGACCAGGCTATTTTTTGCGATACAGCACTGCGTTACTATAACTGACGAGTGCGCGGTCGTGCAACGATTTACGCAAACAAAATTGATGTACTTTTTTCCCCACAAATAGATCTTTGATCACCTCTGCAGTTTTTATTTTGCGCTATAAACAAAAAACAACAATTTTGAAAAAAAAAAAAAAAGTTTTTACTTTCTGCTTTAAAACCTATCCAATAAAAATATGTAAAAAACTGAATTTCTTCATCAATTTAAACCAATTTGAATTCTGCTACATCTTTTTGGTAAAAACCCAATTGGCGTATATTGATTGGTTTGCGCAAAAGTTATCACGTCTACAAACTATGGGATAGATTTTATGACTTTTTATTTTTTTTTATTTTTTTTTAACTGGTAATGGCGGCCATCAGCTGCGACATTGCGACGGACAAATTGGACACTAAGTGACACTTTTTGAGGACCAGTGACAGCAATACAGTGATCAGTGTTAAAAAAAAAATGCACCGACACTGTATAAATGACACTGGCCAGGGAATGGGTTACCATCAGGGGCAATCAAAGGGTTAAATGTGTTCCCTATGTGTGCTTTCTAACTGTGTGGGGGATGCTGACGAAGAGAGAGCTTGGTCTTCCCGATTAGTAGGAACCCCAGATCTCTCTCTCTTCCTCTGTGACAGAAAGACAGTCTGCCTTGTTTACATAGGCAGACCGCCATTCTGTCATTCCCCCAAACGATCGTGCCGATTGGCTCCCGCTGTGTCCAATCACACAGACTAAGGAGCACGAGCAACATTGTTTGTTTCGCGCAGCCGGGTCATCCTGCCGCAGTATATGTGCAGTGGGCGGTCCAGAAGTAGTTAAACAAAAGCTCTGTTAAAGAAGAACTACACCCTCCTATCCTTTTACTGCCATCTTGGTTTGTTTGATCTGCAGTTGCCATGATGCTGCACATGCGATCAGTTATGACAACAACCATTTGATGGCTTGACAGTTCAGTTGAGAGCCCAAGCGACTGAGACTGTTCATGCCTTGAATGTAATTGTTTGGGGGA
Organism: Aquarana catesbeiana; assembly: GCF_042186555.1. Classification (NCBI taxonomy): domain Eukaryota; kingdom Metazoa; phylum Chordata; class Amphibia; order Anura; family Ranidae; genus Aquarana; species Aquarana catesbeiana. The sequence continues at coordinate 104,555,432 of NC_133324.1, read as the reverse complement.
ACTGTAAAATTAGTTGGTTTAGTTCCGCTTTAAGGAGTGTTTATCAAAACTGAGCTCTTAACAAAATGATCCATGTGGACCTAAGGGTCACTTAGATACAGAAAACGCACAAAACATTTGCCATGTCTGTGACTCCCCTTGTTCCTTTACTTATTGCAAGACAGACTGTGAACCATGCAAATAACTGTAAAACTTGGCATGTCTGGTTTATTTGCCAAACCCCTTCCTAGACATACTGAATTGCATATATCTAATTTTCTTATGGTCATTTTCATGTGGTGTGTGTATGTGTGTGTATGTAATACAATAAATATATATGTATTGTATGTATGTATGTATAATATATACAGTTACTCCTCACTTAACAACCAGGTTCCGTTCCAATGACCAGATTGTTAAACAAATTGGTTCTTAAATGAGGAGCCACAAATAATCAATATTTTAAGCATTCCTAACTACTGTACTGTATTGTGGAAAAAAAGGTCTAAACACAAAACTCCAACTCGATAACGTTGTTTTAGTTTGCAGAAGTACAGAACACAAATTCTGTACTGTACAATACAATGATGTATAGCGTGTCATTTGGGTGGGGAGAGCTGGTCGTAAGTGTATGTATGTATATATGTGTGTGTGTGTGTGTGTGTGTGTGTGTGTGTGTGTGTATATATATATATATATATATATATATATATATATATATATATATATATATATAGCGAGAGAGAGATATAATAGCTAAAAAAAAATATATATATATATATATATCTATATATTGTTTTTTTTAATTACTTCTAGATTTGTTTTAGAAGTTTAGGCACCATCATCATTGTACGATAAAAAGAAACTAAAATAAGTTTTGTCTTACAATTCTGCATACTTCTCCCATTGGGCACCCAATGAAGCAGATTGGTTAGCACAGGAACCATCATTCTTGCAGGATATTTAATTGAGCAGATGTTCTAAAAACCTAGGTGGGAGCATCTTCTTTTTTTTTTTTTTTTTTTTTTTTTCTTTTTTTGTGACAGGTACACTTTTTCATTGTCCAAAATGAGTTCCAAACAGCTGACTATTAGGGTCATCCGTTAGAGTAAATACAAGTGTAATGCCGCTGGCAATTTGTTTTCAGTCGCAGCTCCCCAGCGAGGAAATAGTAAAGCCTTGAGTAAACTGTGCACATTGTTCTCACCTGTTCTGTGTTTTCGATATAATTGACTATTTCCTCCTTATAATTGGTATGTGTTTAATTTCTGCCTGTCATGCACCAGTCCGGTCATGCAGTGCACAGTGAAGTCTGGGAGCGCAATTTGGCCAGAAGAGGGAGCCGATTAGCTGATATAGACTCACTGAACACATTTCGTAGGCTTCTTCAGAAAAAATTGCTTTACCTTGCATGCTTTTGCTATGAGGCTTTGAGTTTGACACTCAAGATTTACATGTTATCTCATGTTATATCGATCAAGGGGAAGAAAAAAGTGCATTTGTAACTGCTGTTTTACTTCAGCGTGCCACAGTTTTATTGCCTTCTACTTTTTTTTCCTTTTACTTCAATGTGCGCCACGGTAATGTTTCACATGAAGCACGTTGTCGAAATACAGAATATAAATTTATGCTGATTTATTTATTTTTTGCCTGGCATATAAGCTTTAGGAATAGTAATATAAAGCTCTACTCCAGGTAAATACACTGATGAAATATGAGAGCTGTTTTATCTGCCAAAGGATTTTCATTTCTCTATGAGGATTAAACCGATCTGCAGCACAACCCTGTCTAGCAATAGAGGGGATCTGATCTTTCTCTGCTGCAGTTTCACTTTTGCTTTCAGGTTTTCCCCCAACATGTGGCTGGACAGTGAAAGCGGAGAAACAGCACATAGATGAGCTCATCTCTCTGACACTATGCTCTCTCCTCCTATCAGCTTGCTTCTTGTACTGAAGCACATTTGACTGGCTCCTTGTGCTGCTTTCCTCTCTCCTCAGCTTCTGAGTTCTGCTGTTCAGTGGACTGCAAGTACCAAGTCAAATTTGGTTTTCCGACTGTATAACTTACATACACAGTACAGTATATGGCAGCTAAGTGGCACAGTTGCGCCGGTTCACGCACCTAGTACGTGATCCAACACTGTCTGGGGCACACACGCATGCCACCAGCAGCCCGCTCCTGCTGTGAATGTACATAGCCGGAAGTGATTGGCGGGTACGGCAAACTCAATACCTGCCGATCCTTCGGTATAGAGAGAGACCGGCAATCTACCTATGCAAACAAGGCAGATCACCGTTCTGTCAGTAGAGAAGGCATGGATCCTGTGTCTCTGCAAAGCCGGGGCACAGATCCATACCTTCTAGTACAAGCACCTCCCCTACAGTAAGAAAACACTAGCTAGGCACACACCCTTTGATTGCCCCTAATGTTAACCCCTTCCCAGCCAGTGTCATTAGTACAGTGACAGTGCATATTTTTAGCACTGGTCGCTGTATTAGTGTCACTGGTCCCCAAGAGGTTTTCAAAAGTGTCAGTGTCGGATTTCTTTGCCACAATATCAAAGTCCTGCTATAAGTTGCTGATTGTCTCCATTACTAGTAGAAAAGAAAAAAGCCATGGTTTTGTAGACACGAACTTTTGCGCAAACCAATCAGTTTATACGCTTATTGGGATATGTTTTATAGCAGAAAGTAAAAAATTTTTATTTTTTTTCAAAATTGTCGGTCCTTTTTTTGTTTATAGCACAAAAAAATAAAAACCGCAGAGATGAGCAAATACCACCAAAGAAAGCTCTATTTATGGGGAAAAAGGGACATGCAGCGTTGTATCCAAATAAAATGTATGACCGGGCAATTGTCAGTTAAAATAACGCAGTGCCGTTTCACAAAAAATGGCTTGGTCGGGAAGGGGGGTAAATCTTCCGGAGGGCGAGTGGTTAAACTGCTTGCATTAAATAATAATTAAAAAAAAAAAATGTGTCCATGTAATAAAGTGACACGAAACTCCGGTCTAAAAAAATAGCATTCAAGCATGTGCTTTTTACTCAGAAAAGTACCTTTTGCTGTAATCCTGCTCTAAATTGTTATTATTGTTATTATTATTATTCTATGAATGACGATAAAAAGAGCTGTCAAAGATAGGGGAGATTTTAGGTTGCGTCTTTAGGACAGGAAGTAAAAGGAAATCTGCTCAGCAGGACACAGACAGCAAAAATGAACCCGGATTCTGAACATATCCTCATTTTAGGGACTTTAAAAGCAATTCAACCATAATTTAATATAAAAAAATTAGTTTATTGGAAAAACAACATAAAAAAAGTTGATATAAGAACAGTGTACAATTTACAACGACCTATAAATGACATCATAGCGTGTAATTTGTACGTCGTCGTAAATTGTACATTTTCTTTAAATGGTACATTTTCTCAGTTTAAACATTTTAATAAAATATAGTTTTATGAGATTTGCAAATCATTGCGTTTTGTTTTCGTGTAGACTTTACACAGCGTCCCAACTTTTTTGGAATTGCGTTTTGAAGGTCCAAAATGACATTGAGCGTCTAGTTCTTTCCTTTACCTAGAGTCATTAATCTCGTAAAGATATTTTCCCCTTCACTGTCTGACTTACCAGACTAAACTAACATTTGACCACTGCTTCTGTGCTGGGCCATATTCATTACTTTTTATAGTAGAAAATGCCTATTTTATGTATATGTTTAACATGCCTTGCTATTTAGAAATAATGTATGAGCTAAAGGTTAACTATAACCTCTGATCATCAGTACTGGTGACTCCACACTCTTCTGTTTGGGGATTTTTACTTTGCTTTATGATTTAAAAAGGTTGTAGATCTATTACCCCCCCAGTAATGACAGCACTGTTTTAGTGGCATCTAGCTGGAGCTGCTTCAGGGTACAGTTACTAGTTTCTGTACCCCAGTCGGTGGAATTGCAGAACAACACCACACATTTTTTACAGTAAGCGCTGGTTCACACAGGGGCAACACGACTTACAGCGCGACTTAGCAAGGCGACTTCAGCGCGACTTCAGCGCGACTTCAGCGCGACTTCAGCGTGACTTGGGGCGACTTACAAGGCGACTTCAAGTCGCCTCCAAGACAGGCGACTTTCCAGTGGCCAATCAAACTACAATCCGCTCTGGGGGAGGGAGGGGTTTGCTTGAAAAAAACATCTTCTCTTCCTGTGAAGTCGCTTCACTATAGACCACGGTCCGACTTGTAGGCGACTTCCATTGAAATCAATGGGTACAAGTCGCCTACAAGTCGCCTTGAAGTAGTACAGGGACCTTTTCTGAAGTCGGAGCGACTTCAGTAGCGTACATATAGACGGCTCTCATTCACTTACATGGACTTTCAGATGTCAAGCGACTTGGGGCGACTTGAGGTCTGACAAGTCGGATCCCAAGTCGCGGTAGTGTGAACCGGCACTAACTTTGCACATTATTATTTAACGCTTTTAGCTATATAACGCTTTTAGCTCTATGTCGCAGCACAGTTGCTAACTAGGCACACTGACAAATGTAGTCCAGGTATTTAAATGCATGTCATAAGCCTGTGATAGGCAGCTAAGTGTATTAGTGTATTATATATTAGACTAGTACTTTTGTGTATAGGAATGATATTTATAGTAAAGGTAGTTTGAGAAATGGATTTTGGTAATTTTGTTGTGTTGGAAATTGATGTTTAAATTGTATCTAAAGCCAAAACCCAAAAGGTAATATATTGCAGTTTACCAGTTCATAGATTTGTTGGCTCCATTAGCTTTCTTTTTTTTTTCCTGGCTTTTTTTCCCCAATTTATTTTCACCTGATAACCTGCCAGTAACACAGTTCAGTCATTGGAAGACAACACTCATTTACCCATCTCTAATAGGACAACAGAAACCGAAATAGGACCACAGAGCCGCACCCAGAACATAGAGAAGAAAAATGTGTTTCTGTACCTCAGAACTAAGAACAATGTAACATAATAGATCCAGTGCTCCTTTATAGATACACCAGTCTGCACAATCCAAACCGGGTGCTGGCTCACAAAGTAGTTTGTCCTCCACCTCAAACTCAGTTGCGATTAAAAAGGAAAATAGATGTACTCTAGGATGAAAAGATCCTCTTCTATTTCTACATAGACTGATATCTGCTTGGTCCGTTACTCAGAGCGCCCTTATGCACACTTTTATCTACTCTAGGGTGAAAGCTGCCATTAAGATTTATTGAGAGACAGTTGGGGCCCTGTCCATAAGGGGCAGCGCCTCCCTTATCCATGTGCCCGACCCCTAATCTACATGCAGGGCGCCAGATGCATGGATTCCAATGTTTTTTTTTTTTTTTTTTTGAAACACATGATTAGAGCCTGAGGCTCTATTTGGCTTAAAAAATGGTGAGCTTGGGGAGCAGAGCACTGCGCTCTGAGCCCACCCAGTTGTGTGACAATAGCAAGTTAATATTCGCTATTTGTCTTCCTGATTCTCCTCCTGGCCAGGAAGTGGGCCCTAACACCTGATTGGCCAGGGAGTGGTAGGACTCCCTGACCAATCCGGTCTTAGGACCCACTTCCTGTTTATTCGCCTTCTCGTTCATCTAACGCAGGGGGGTGCTTGCGACGATCGCAGCCATATGTCTCCCGCTGTGCTTGCGGCGATCGCCACCTTCCCGTCCGTCTCCCCCAAAATATTGGTGACATCAGTTTGCCTCCACTGTTGAGAGATCTGATGCAAGACCGACCACCTGAACTCCACCACTAACGCGTTTCCCTCGTAAGGAACCTATGCATAGAATAGGGGTTACCAGATGGGGGTTCCTTTTATACAAAGATCAATCTAAAGCTTATGTAGTCAATTAACATCATTGTATAGATCGGTCTCATTGGCATACTAACACTTAATATTAATTCTTACCTGTATGTTTGTCCCTGGGAATGATCTTAGTGTCATTCTGTTTTACAAGTCTTGAGGTTTGCGTGGGGTGGTTTGTTAGATACACAAATCTGTGTGTGGGCAGAGGTTATATCTCTGTACTAATGCCTGTTTATCTTCATTATAAATAAAAACACACACAAACTAATCCGCTCAGGAAGTTTTCAGCCTTGGGAAGAAAATCTCAAGTTTGATGCAGGTTTAAAAGTCCTTGATAATTGCTTGTTAATTTTTTAAAACATAAAGTGCGGAATCTGAACAACGTGGCTGCACAGCTGTCTAGATCCAAAGAGGTGAGGAACCAAAAGGAACAGTGTGCATCTTGTGAACTAAATTAAAGTGCATGTATAGTACTTGGTACTGGAGTGGTGAGTGGTTAGAACATCTGTCAAGTTCTTACGAATATATGCGTCACTATTTGGGAGATTTTGTTTCAGTGACTTTTATCTCTCTCTGAAACAAAGTTGTGGAAAATCCAAGATTAAAAGCCGTAATAAACCCAAAAGCAAACATTTATTATACAGTAAGTCTCCTACTTATGAGCGTTTGCGTTCCGGGTGCTCGTTCGTAAGTCCAACTTGTTCGTAAGTCCAACAAAGAGCAGTGCTTGCAGACAAAGGCTGCGAGCGCTGATCAGTGTGTTCTGGCGGGGGGAGTCCCCCTGTCAGAACACAATAGCACAGTTGGGGAGATCTCTGCACCAACATTGCTTGTGTTGGTACGGCAATCTGTCAGTTTTTTTTTTTCCTTCAGCCCACTTGGTTGAGGGAAAAGAACTATGCAAACACGTTTGCATCTTTGAAAGTTCGTAACTTGAAGGTTCGTATGTAGGGGACTTACTGTATTGCAGCTTACCAGTTCTTAGATTGCTGTATTCGTTTCCTTTTTTAGGCTTTCCTTCTTCATTTTAACACTGGCAGAGTGATTGAAATGATCAGCTTTTTTTATTCATGAAAAACCCTTATCCCAAAAGGAAAATCTTTGCTGTAACTTCAATTTGTTAGTGGTTCTAAGTCTTCTAATACATTTAACACTAAATGTGCGTTACTGGCCAGATCACAGGCCAATGATTGGAAAGCTGCAATACAATACATTTTTGGTTTTGGGTTTAATATCGCTGTAATGCCCCGTACACACGGTCGGACTTTGTTCGGACATTCCGACAACAAAATCCTAGGATTTTTTCCGACGGATGTTGGCTCAAACTTGTCTTGCATACACACGGTCACACAAAGTTGTCAGAAAATCCGATCGTTCTAAACGCGGTGACGTAAAACACGTACGTCAGGACTATAAACGGGGCAGTGGCCAACAGCTTTCATCTCTTTATTTATTCTGAGCATGCGTGGCACTTTGTCCGTCGGATTTGTGTACACACGTTCGGAATTTCCGACAACGGATTTTGTTGTTGGAAAATTTTATAACCTGCTCTCCAACTTTGTGTGTCGGAAAATCCGATGGAAAATGTGTGATGGAGCCCGCACACAGTCGGAATTTCCGACAACAAGGTCCTATCGCACATTTTCCGTCGGAAAATCCGACCGTGTGTACGGGGCATGAGAGTTATCAGATAGAGGAAATCGTCTGGTATCTGTTCAATAACAACTGACTAGGAGGCAAATTGGTCTCACTTTGGAGAGATTTCCTTTTTCTTTGTTTTTCTGAAAATAGGAGTAAAGGGAAATCTCCCCAGTGGGATGCAGACAGCAAAAAAAATAAACCCTTTCCTTCCCTACTCTCTCTGACTGGGCAAAGGCCGCAAAAACCTGAAGGATTGTTGCCATGTCCATACTCTAAAACAAAAAAAAAAAACGTTTTAGCTTTAGAAAGATGCACTTTAAAAGAAGAGTTTCAGATATGGCATATTTTGCATGGTTACACTGATCCAGCTTGGACCAATGCAACTATGTATAATACCATATCTGCGTGATCCCTGTAGAAGCAGAAAATCATCACAGTAGACACAGCTACTGCAGTAATCTCCACTAGTTGCCGTATCCCGTTCTGAGCGGTCCACCTTTTGTATTCAGAATGCAGCAGGTCAGCTGCTCAGCACAGAACCCAGAAGCTAGTGGAGATCATTGTAGTGATGTCTACTACAGTGATATCCAGCCTATAGAGGGATCCCACAGACATGGTATATGCATAGAGGTTGCTCCAAGCTGGACCAGTGTAATTATGTAAAAAAAAAAAAAAAGCCAAATCACCATATCAGGAATTCTACTTTAAAGGGTAATGTATGAAAATACTAATGATGAACTACTACTCTACTTTTTTTTTTTTTGGTCTGATAATATACACTTGCAAGAAAAAATATGTGAATTCTTTGGAATCAACTGGGTTTTCTACAATAAGTTGCCTTAAAATGTGATCTGATCCTCATTTAAGACACAACAGAAAAACACAAAGTGCTTAAAGCGTTTGTTACCCCAAACCTTCATATCCCTGATATGTTCCTGCTGTACCATGTACTTGTATGAGAATGTATCCTGTTCTCTTTGTATTGCTTCCTTTATGTGAAATCCCTGGTGTTCCTGCTAGTCTCCTTGCTTTCCTATTAAAAACTGACCAGACTAAGCAGGAGAGCACACCGTGGTCAGTTCTCTCGCTATGCTGGGAATTCGGTGTGCTCTCTTCCAATATTCAAACCTGTCCTGACACCCCCCCCGCTGCATAGCCATTCACTGGCAAGCTCAGTGTGCTGCTTCTTCTCTTCCCCCTAGCTCTTATGCAGCTGATAACCGAGGAAATGTGGTCATTTATTTAAAAAAAGGGAACAAAAAGGTATTCATAATGTTTTTTTATATTTATACACAAATTTATATTTTAAACTGAATGGGTTGTTTTACAAGGTGATAGTTTACAATCACTTTAAGCTGTTAACACACAAACAGTTCTAATTTCTCGTGTCTTTATTCAACACACCCATTAAACGCTCATAGTGCTGGGGAAAAGTAAGTGAACCCACAGACTAATTACTTCACAGAAAGCTGATTGGAGTCAGTAGTTTGCACACCTGGAATACAATAAATGTTATGAATTTTGAGGTGTGGTTTTGACCTGCTTTGATAAGACACTCAAACATTTTAAGATTGCTGTTCGTAGGAAGCATGAGCTGATGTGAACCATGCCTCGTAAAAAGGCGCTCTCTGAAGACATGCAATCAAGAGTAGTTGATTTGTATAAGGCTAGAAAGGGATAGAAAGCAATTTTAAACTGTTAATGGCATCATCGCTCGACAGACAAATTGTCTATAAATGAAGACTGTTTATTACCATATTGTGGCTACTCTTTCTATAAGTGGGTTCCCAGCCAAGATGACCCAATGAGGTAAAGAAGAACCCACGTTGGTAACAGCTAAAGGCTTGAAGACATCACTGGAACTGGCAAACATCCCACAAAAGTCTTTGAACACGCAGGGTGTCCAAGCCAGAAAACCACGGAGTAAGGCATTAAGGAAAAAAAAAATGCTGAGCGCCTGAAGTTTGCCAGAGAACACCATGGCAAATAGCAGTGCTGCTGGGAAAATGTTTTGTGGACTGATGAAACAAAAGTTGTATTGTTGGGGAAGAATACTCAGCACTATGTATGGTGCAAAAGGGACTCAGCTTACCAACATCAAAACATCCCAAAGTGAAGTATAATGGAGGGAACATTGTAATTTGGGCTTGCTTTACTGCCTCAGAGTCTGGACCACTTGCCATCACTGAGGGGAAAATGAACTTCCAAGTTTACCAAAATATCCTTCAAGATAATTTCAGGGTGTATGTCTGCCAGCTGAAGCTTAGAAGTTGGGTGATGCAGCAGGACAATGACCCTAAGCATAGAAGTAAATCCACAACACACTGGCTTCAGAAAAAAGTACGCCTTTTGGAGTGGACCAGACCATAGCCCCATAGAAATGCTTAGGAATGACCTCAAGAGAGCTGTTCACACCAGACTTCCTACAAAGTTGTCTGAGCTGAAGCTGTTTTGAAAAGAGCAATGGTCAAATATTCCTTCAGAACTTTGTGCAGGTCTGATCCAGAGGCTACCAAAGCTGAAGTCATTGCTGCTAAAGGAGGTTCAACTAGCTGGGTTCAATTACTTTTTCCTCCAGCACTCTGAATGTTTAATGGGTGTGTTCAATTAAGATACCAGAAATTAGAATTGTGTGTTATCTGCCTAAGTTGTGTTTACATATTGTTGTGACTTAGCTGGTGATTAGATCACATTTTATGGCAAATTTCTGCAGATGACAGTTAATCCCAAGGGCATCACATCCTTCTTTCTTCTTTTTTTGCCAGTGTACCTATGAAAGTGCTGTGTTTTTGTCTGTTTAAAAAGTGCTAAAATTATCTGTTAATCCTGCTAGAAATTGTCAGCTGATAACTTCTTGTGGTGACTGTTAAGTTACATTTTTCCCAGATCTCAGTGCAACAGAACCTCTCCCTTTTTGTTATGGAGGACAAGAGAAGGTCCCATCCTAGGGTGAAATTACTGCTTCCCCGTAGATAGATATAGTATGGTAAGTGAGCCTTACTGGAAGAATCCCCAGGTAAAGGGAAAGTATAGGTTGGACTTGATGGACTTGTGTCTTTTTTCAACCTCACCTACTGTGTAACTATGTAAAACTAAAAAAAATGAAAGATAATGCAGCCATCACATCAAAGGACCAGTAATCTGCAATATATTTTTCTTGAGTTAAGATCCAAAAATAGAAAATGGAAAAGAAAATGTGCAACGCTATAAATAACCAAAGGTGCTTAACTTCTGGTTATTTATAGTGCTGCACATTTTTCTCTATTTTTGGTCTTGGGGTTGGAATCAAATCTTGGTTCTAGCTGCTCTGTTTTTTGTTTACACCTAAACACAGAGTTTTCCTTTCTTTATATTGCGTTAAGATAAGCTTTTATAGATTGCAGTTGTTATGTTTTTTAGTACAGTTAAACACTTTTCCATTCATTTGCACTTTGAAATATGAAACTGTTCAAGAGCAGTTGCCCAAAGAGATCGATTTCCCTGTAAGTTGTCAGATCAATTTGACCAGTATCTCTCTTTTTCTCTGGTCTTTGGCAATGATTTTGTACCTAAACCGTTGCTACCAAATTGATGTAGAATCTTCTGGCAAATGACCTTGTGTAAGTTTTAGAGAGCCTATTTTTAGTCTTAGCCATTAGTTATATCATTTATTGGAACATGCAAATAAAGGCGCCCTTCTTTATTAAAAGGTCAACTGAGATTTTTTTTTCATTTCTGGAAAGCACTAACATCTCAGGAGCATGAGGTCCTCCTATCAAGTTATCAAAGCAACAAGAACTCAGGCGTGTAGGTAAATATCAGGGAAATAGATTTTGTTAATACTCTGGAGCTCCTGAACCTTGTGATCAAAGTTGACCTTTTCGGAGCTTTGGGAATACGTTCCAGGAAGCATTAATCTTTTCTTAAAGTTTATTGTTTTAAGCCAATACAAGATTTGACGAGTCTTATGCATTAACCAAAATAAGGCAATTTTAAACTGAATAAAGAGAAAACACCGTCGTATTCTGAGTTCACCTGACTGTCTAAATTAATCTTAATGCACCGTTAGCAGGTGCCTCTTCCTTTAATGATGGTGTTGAAGCAGAACAGGACCTTGCCCTTTCGCTCACCCTTGCAGTTCCTGTTCCTTGTCTGGGTAAACACGGCTCAAAACAGAGTTTCCCTTCGAAACTGTCTGTCGCCCTTTAAAACAAACATAACAAAATAAAAAGAAAACCTGCAGCAGTACATGAGATTGTGGGGTGGGCATTTTTCTTTGTTACACCTCCAGCATCTCAGTGAAAGGAACAAAGATAATTAGACAATTGAGGACCTGAATGATAGAAGAATGGAGCTGGAATGAAAAGGCAGTACCTTGCCGCAACAACTTGGAAAATCAACTGCTTAAACATTTTCCATACACTTCCAAAACAAGTTGACATGCTGTTGTCAATCATCATTTTATCAATGTAACTGCCCTATAGATGTAATTGTATAGATGCAGCTCTAAATAAATGATTTATAATAATTATACAGAAAGAACAAAGTGAAGAGTTGCAGATTGTCGGTTTCTTTTTGTTTATAATTTTGTATTCATTTATTTTTTTAACAAATACACACACACACACACACACACGTGTGAACTTAACATCCCAGTCTTAGTCCGTAGGGTTCAATATTGAGTTGACCCACCCTTTGCAGCTGTACCAGCTTCAACTCTTCAGGGAAGGCTGTCCACAAGGTTTAGGAGAGTGTCTATGGGAATTTTTTACCATTCTTCCAGAAGCGTATTTGTGAGGTTAGGCACTGATGTGGATGAGAAGGCCTGGCTCATAGAATAGCTTTGGTTTGAATTAGTGCAGAGACGGGTTGAGGTCAGGACTCTGTGCAGGCTAGTCGAGTTCCTCCACCACCAACTCGCTCATCCATGTCTTTTTGGACCTTGGAACTTAATGGGTCCAATTTACAGCTTGGACTTAGGACCCAAGGGGCTGCACATGGGTACCTACAACCACTTCTTTGAGATCTTGATTATATTGCCTGACTGGCACCTTAGAACTTCTACATGAAATCTTCATGGCCTCCATTAACTTCATCTGTCAGAATCCTGGGAGCCTGGAGCTTAGAAATAAAGCTGAATTCAAGGCGGATATAAAGGGCACACATTAATACAGCTCTGTTGTTATATCATTAAATGCATTGTTTTAAATACAAGCTGTGTAAGGACCTGAATTGGACTCCGTATCAGTCTTTTATAGTCTCCTGTACTGCTGGGCTCATACTAGGGCATGAAGAAGCAGCACAAGGAGCCAGTCCAGTGTGTTGTAATGCAAGTTGATAGGAGGAGTAGAGTGACAGAGAGAGCTCATCGGTGTGCTGCTTTGCCTGTCACTGTTCAGTTGCAGGGTAGGGGATGGGGGAGCAGAACTGTAGTGAAAGTGCTACAGCAGAAGATCAACAGTCTACTCTGCCAGAGAGAATTGTGCTGTGTGACAAAGCTGTGTAAATTTCAGGACTTGATGGACATCAGGACAAATCCTTTAACAGGTAAAACGGGTCCGATTAATGTATTACATCTGTGTATTTAGCTGTTGGCTTAAAAGGCCACTTTAAAATATCCAATGAGGGAGGGCATTACTAAAAACTGGAGCATGCAAAATCTGGTGCAGCTCTGCAAAGAAAGCAATCAGCTTCCAGGTTTATGTCAAAGCCTAATTGAACAAGCTGAAGTTAGAAGCGGATTGGCTACAGTGCACTGCTGCAGATTCTCAGTGCTCCAATTTTAATACATCACTCCCATTGTGTCCAATTGAAGCCGTTTAATTTATGGAAACGTTAAACTGTTTTGTTTTTTTTTTAACAATTTTGTCAGCTTCCTCTTCACCCTCTACCCAAGGTTCCACTCAAAACTGATTGTCCAAATGCTAAATAACCAGCAAACTCTCCTTATCTAACCAGCTCCTGCATCTATCTGCATTCCATTGGCACTAAAGTCTCACTCCTGCTGATGGAGAATCCTATTCTGGTGCTCTTTTTTTAAATTAAAACAGAACTTTACCATAGCTTGATAAATAAAAATAATGTTCTTTAGCAAAGAACATAGTTACATAGTTACATAGTTAGTAAGGTTGAATAAAGACACCAGTCCATCCAGTTCAACCTGAGTGAGTGTGGGTCTACAACCCTGACCCTTGTCCCTAACCCTGAACATCGCACACTCACATCAATCCCTACCCTCAATCCAAGGTCCCCATTCATATACTAGGGCCAATTTAGACAGGATCCAATTAACCTACCAGCATGTCTTTGGAGTGTGGGAGGAAACCGGAGTACCCGGAGGAAACCCACGCAGGCACAGGGAGAACATGCAAACTCCAGGCAGGTAGTGTCGTGGTTGGGATTCGAACCAGCGACCCTTTTTTACTGCTAGGCGAGAGTGCTAACCACTGCACCACTGTGCTGCACATTAATAATTATGCTACCAAAATTAGTGTGTGCTGTAAATTGTCTCCAGCATTGTTCCTGTTTATTCTTGATGGAGGCTGCCATTTTTCTGAAGCCCAGAGCCCAGCAACAGCAGTAAATCATAAAGCGGAACTAAACCCATCGATTTAACAATTTTAAAAAACTGTTACCAATCCTGGCATTCCAGGAATGTAACTGTCACATTTGCTTGTGTCCTTAAAGCGGGAGTCTGTCGAAAAAATTTTTTAGATGTCAGCAGCTGCAAATACTGCAGCTGCTGACTTTTAAAATAAGGTCACTCACCTGTCCCGGGGTCCAGCAATGTCGACACCCGAGACCGAACCCTCCCTTGATCCTCAGGTGCTGCCGCCGCCATTCTCAGTGAGGGAATCAGGAAGTGAAGCGCTGCGGCTTCACTTCCCAATTCCCTACTGCGCATGCGCGAGTCACGCTGCGCGTTCTCAATGGTCCCCGCTATCTCCTGGGACCTGTGTCTTTCCCAGGAGACAGCGGGGGAGTGCGGGAGGGGGTGTGACTCTCGCGGGAGTCTATTCCCGGAAGTGGGTGCAGATACCTGTCTTAGACCAGTATCTGCACCCCCCTCCCCCCCTGAAAGGTGCCAATTGTGACACCGGAGGGGGAATCCGATGAGCGGAAGTTCCACTTTTGGGTGGAACTCCGCTTTAACCAAACTCTCAAACCATGTACAACACCATGGCAGTTGTAGATCAAACAGAAGCAGCTTCCTTGGCTGTAAAGGATACGAGGGTTTAATTCTGCTCTAAGGCTGTCAGCAGATCAGCCTCTACAAACTCAGCAGTGCCTGAAAATGGAGAGCAACTGAGCATGTGCAGAGCAGGGTGAGGCAGTGTGTTACTGGATTTTACACAACATAGACGCTTATTTTTTAAGTTTTACATAGCTATACATGCAAAAGGGGCGAGCCTGAAGTTATTTAGCAGGACTTCATTTTCTGACTAAAGTTTCACTTTAACCACTTGCTGACCAGCACAAGCCGATGTACGTTGGCAGAATGGCGCTGGTAGGCAAAAGGGCGTACAGGTACGTCCCCTTTAAGAAGCAGTGTGGCGGGTGCACGCCTGCAACTGGCATGGGGGGCGCCCACCGCGGTCTCCGTGACTGCGGGTCCTGCGGAATCGATGTCCGCCAGGTGCCCATGATCATGTCACGGAGAGGCAGAACGGGGAGATTCTTTTGTAAACAAAGCATTTCCCCGTTCTGCCTAGTGACAGGACAGAGATCCCTGCTCTCTCATCGAGAGCAGTGATCACTGACTGTCCTGTGTGTTGTAGCCCAGCCCCCTAACAGTTAGAATCACTCCCTAGGACACACCTAACCCCTTCACTGCCCCTTAGTGGTTAACACCTTTACTGCCAGTGTCGTTTACACAGTAATCAGTGCATTTTTATAGCATCGATCGCTGTATAAATGACTGGTCCCAAAATAGTGTCAAAAATGTCCGATGTGTCCACCATAATGTCACAGTCCCGATAAAAATCGCAGATCGTCGCCATTACTAATAAAAAAAAATGAAAAATAAAAATGCCATAAAACTATCCCCTATTTTGTAGACGCTATAAATTTTGCGCAAACCAATCAATATACGCTTATTGCGATTTTTTTTTTTTTTTTTTTTTTTTTTTTTTACCAAAAATATGTAGAAGAATACATATCGGCATAAACTGAGGAAAAAAATAGTTTTTAATATATATTTTTATGGGATGTTTATTATAGCAAAAAGTAAAAAATATTGCGTAGTTTTTTTGTTTATAGCGCAAAAAATAAAAACCGCAGAGGTGATCAAATGCCACCAAAAGAAAGCTCTATTTGTGGGGAAAAAAAAAGATGTCAATTTTGTCTGGGTACAATGTCGCACAACCGTGCAATTGTCAGTTAAAATGACGCAGTGCGGAATCGCAAAAAGTGCTCTGGTCAGGAAGGGGGTAAAATCCTCCAGGGCTGAAGTGGTTAAGTGTACAGAAGGATGAGCAAGACCATTATGTGATAGGTCCTGTAGATAGATGGTGCTGAAATCTCCATTAATTACTTGTGGTTATGAATCTGAACTCTTCTTAAGAACCACAAAAAGTATTTCAGTATTTGTAGATGATTGTTAACAAAAATCTTGCAACATGTTGAAAATCTTCCTGGATCTATGTCCTTTCCTATGTAGACGAGATAAGAATCAAAAATATCACTGCAATAGGTGAATATAGCAGTGGGCTCCAGCGCTGGAACTACAGGTGAAAACAATTTGAATATAATCAAAAAATGTAATTTATTTCAGTCATTTCAATTCAAAAAGTGAAACTTGTATGTTCTATAGATTCATTACACAAAGTGACACATTTCAAGCATTTCTTTTAATTTTGATTATGGCTTACAGCTGGTGAAAACCCAAAGTTCAGTATGTTAGAAAATTAGAATATTGTTAAAAAGTTCAATACTGTAGACTCATGGTGTCACACTCTCTAATCAGCTAATTAACTCAAAACACCTGTAAAAGTTTTCTAAGCCTTTTAAATGGTCTTTGTCTGGTTCAGTAGGTTACACAATCATAGCAAAGACTGCCGACTTGACAGTTGTCCAGAACACAGTCATTGACACCCTCCGTAAGGAGGGTAAGTCCCAAATGGTCATTGCTAAAGAAACTGGCTGTTCAGAGTGCTGTATCCAAGCATAGTAATGGAAGGTTGAGTGGAAGAGAAAAGTGTGGTAAAAAAAGGTGCACAAGCAACAGGGATAACCGCAGCCTTGAGAGAATTGTGAAGCAAAAGCCATTCAAGAATTTGGGGGAGATTAACAAGAAGTGCACTACGGCTGGTGTCAGTGCTTCAAAAGCAACCACACAGACGTGGGCTACATTTGTTGCATTCCTTGTGTCAAGCCACTCCTGAACCAGAGACAGCGTCAGAAGTGTCTTACCTGGACTAAAGAGAAAAAGGACTGAACTGTTGCTGAGTGGTTCAAAGTCCTCTTTTCGGATGAAAGTAAATTTTGCATTTCATTTGGAAATCAAGGTCCCAGAGTCTGGAGGAGTGGTGGAGAGGTGCATAATCCAATTTGCATGAGGTCCAGTGTGAAGTTTCCACAGTCAGTGATGATTTGGGAAGCCATGTCATCTGCTGGTGTTGGTCCACTGTGTTTTATCAAGTCCAAAGTCAGGGCAGCCCTCTACCAGGAAAGTTCTAGAGCATTTCATGCTACTATTTCATTTTCCAGCAGGACTTGGCACCTGCCTACACTGCCAAAAGTACCAATACCTGGTTTAATAATCATGGTATCACTGTGCTTGATTGCCCAGCAAACTCACCTGACCTAAACCCCATAGAGAATCTGGGGGGTATTGTGAAGAGGAAGATGAGACACCAGACTCAACAATGCAGACGAGCTGAAGGCTGCTATCAAAGCAACCCGGGTTTCCATAACACCTCTGCAGTGCCACAGGCTGATCACCTCCATGCCATGCCACATTGATGCAGTAATTCATGCAAAAGGACATACTTTTCAGTAAGACAACATTTCTGTATTAAAAATATATTTTTTTTTATTGGTATTATGTAATATTCTAATTTTCTGAGATACTGAATATTAGGATTTCACTAGCTGTAAGCCATAATCATCAAAATTAAAAGGAAAATGCTTGAAATATATCACTCTGTGTATAATGTATCTATATAATATGGGTTTCACTTTTTGAATTGAATTACTGAAATTTACTTTTTGATATTCAAAATTTTTGAGATGCACCTGTATATCTTCCCGACCATCCTTTTTTTTGGGAAAAATCTTTCATTCTATGACCACCCTAGTCTTTACGTATTTATAAGTATTGTGTGATTTGATTTTTTTAACCAAGTAAAAAAAATTATTTTATGATTAATTTTTATTTGTTATAGGTACAACATGCCAGGCAGTTATTTCTTGCAGGTATTTCTTGCAATGCCTTCTACCGTTGTTTTCACAGAGGTTAATATGTGGCCACAGTGCTGCATGTAGAGTATGTAGTTATGTCTCACACCTGCCAACAGGGCGTAACGTTCAGGACATCTGTATCAAGCTTAGCCAGGAAGGGGCCCCAGTGAAGTACTTGTTTGGCCATCCCTCCATGAAACTGGAATTGTGGACTCTTTCCATGATATCACTTATGGGCTGGGCCCATCTTTCACATAGTCATTTATTGATAACTTATTTTATCAACAAATGCATTTGGCTTGCTAGCGCAAGACACTCCCAAACTCACACTAACATAATTATACTCCGCTTGTTAAATAGCTACAGAAAATAAGGTAACAGAGCTACAAATGCATTCCCGTTCAAATTAATAATGTAACAGTGCTACAAATGCGTACCCATTCAATTTAATAAGGTAACGGATCTGCAAATGCGTACCCGTTCATAGCTAGTTCAATACTTCGTAACTGTATTTTGTTTATTCCAGACAAATATTAAAAAACACTGATTAAAGTATAAAGATATTTTTTTTTTTACGACAGAGTGAGTGCCCATTGGGGAGAATTGCCATCTGTTTGTTCTTCCTATCATTATCGTTGAGACTGAAAGTGAGAGAAAATATAAAAATTTGAGTTGTCACTAAAACCGGTATAGAGGAAGTTTTCCAATTGGGACACTTGTTTCAGTGAAGACTGCCCAACAGAGCATTTTCCTCACCTTGGAGAGATTTCCTCTAACTTACTGTTGTGTAGAATACAAGAAGAGAGAGAAGGCAAATCTTTCCATTTACACACAAATGGTAAAAATGAAAAAAATGGAAGGGATTGTAGCCAAGTTACCAGCAGTTGTCCCATCCAACAGAATATTAAGGCCTTTTAAGTGCTGCATTTATATAACTTTCATTTTAGTATATCCACATTGTAATCATAATACAATCAGTAGTAATATTTGAAAATATAATATATGCCTACTTGAAAGAACTCCCCTAGTTCTGAGTGCTGCTTGTCTGCTGGGCAGCTCTTTCCACAACTTCCTGTATTCCCTGCATGCTTTGCAGCTTCTCCTCAGCTCTAAGCACTACATATCCCATGGTACCTTGCTGCCTGCAAGAAGTGATT
The DNA here is from genome assembly GCF_042186555.1 of Aquarana catesbeiana. Taxonomy (NCBI): domain Eukaryota; kingdom Metazoa; phylum Chordata; class Amphibia; order Anura; family Ranidae; genus Aquarana; species Aquarana catesbeiana. Next base: position 104,536,467 of record NC_133324.1, on the reverse strand, counting down.
CTGGTACTGACTCCGCCTAATGAAGCTCCCCCTCTCAGCCCCTCTGTAATACAGGCAGGCTCTGTGAAATGTGTGACACAGCAGTGCCTACTCGCAGAGCACAGAGAGAATGTGTGTGGCAGAATTCAAGGAGAAGTGTTGGGGTCTTAACAAACTTCAAAATTGTTCAGAGTAATAGGAGTAGACTATAGATAATTGAAATATAATGTGAAAATGAATATATGATTTTACATTTTGGCTATAGATATGCTTTAAGGACATATTTTGTTAATGCAGATAAAAAACGAATAGTGTCTTCTTTTAAAGTAGCAGAAATGATTGGCTAATGGTGATCTACACTCTGTTCTAAGAAACTAAAGCTAAATCAGGACACAGGTGACAAAAATTAGAGCTCATAATTTTGCTTTGTTATATTGTGTTATAACTTGATTTAAAAGGTACTGTTTTGAAAAGCACAGCCATTTGAACTCCTTGTCGATTTGTATTAATTAAAGCATAGACGACTTGTCAGGGCATGGTGTCTTGTAGTGTTGTTTAACCGGCAGACACAATATGAGCAGACACTTCCAGTGAAAGAGAATACTCTGCAGATATTTGGAAGTGCGAGACTCTTAATGCTAAGGGAGACGAGTTTGCTCCTGTCGCTGTAATTGGAACATGCAGCAAAGCTAATTTCCCATGCAAGGCAGCACAACTCTGACCCTTTGGAAATGTACGCAAGTGGTAGGACACATACCAGACAAGACTACTATCGGCTTAAAGTCAAAAGTCCCTGAAGCACCATAGCATGTTTCAACAGTGATTTAATAAGTAAAGAAAACTATCTAGGTGGCAATCTACAAATTTACATTTCAGGCTTGGCATACACTGAATGTTGTAACCTTAGACGTTAGGCCTTTTCTCATATTTGTGTTTTTTTTTTTTTATTATAAATGGAATGTTTCCATTCACATTGACTCAGAGCTCTGCCTACTTACTGAATGGCTTGGCTTTATTTACCTGCCATTCACCTTGTGCACCCGGCTTCCCCGCTAAATTCCTGTAGTTGTTGGTGTCCTCAGTTTCTGAATGGTCTTGAATCTGTTCATGTGAAAATACAGCCCAGTATTTTAGCCCTCTTTGAACTCACTATACCTTCTTCTTCAGCAGGTAGTTTTCAAAGAATCATGCAACAAAAGGCTTCAGCCCCTCTTCTACTATGAGATGTTATTTAAGCTTGGCTGCCTTAGATTATATAAAACGTATATTAAAGGGAATGTTAAGTATTTTATAGACATTTTTGTTTTAGGAACAGAGATCTGGAGTACAAAAAAGCGGGCAGTTCAATTCAGTTTGCTTATTAGTAAAACAGTGCAAAGAGCAGTACTGTAGCAACCAATTGGAATCCTCCTATGGTCTTGAGTAAATTTCTTATTGGTTACATTGGGTTACTACATTTCGCCCCTTTCACTCTTTATCGAATAAACCTGCTGATGGTTAAATAATTTGCTAGCTTATACTACACATTTTTATGAGTGTGGGTGTGCTAATAACTGACAAATACTATAAAAATTCAGCTGGTATTCAATATTTTATATTATTTAATGTAAGCAATAAAAGCTTTTATATGCTTGGTGCCCAACCTGGAGGCATTGCTTTGTAAAGGGGCTGTAATAGCAGTAATCTCTAGCAATCTCATGTAATGTGTCTACAGTCTATGCAGTCAGTAGTCACCCGAAGCATGTCCCCTGTCACCAAAAGCTCTCCTGGTGCATGGCTGCCATCTTAGCCAGCTTTCTGAAGTATTATATTATATTTGCTGAATTTTGGTGTAGCCCTTTGTGAAGTCAGAGGCTGCACTTGGGGCCCACTGTTTTACATATACATTTTGTATTTGTTTTTTCTTTTATGTTTTTTTATTAAGTAAACTTGGAGTTTATAGCAAGAAACCCTAGCATGACAGCTCTGAAGAAGGGGGTGCGCCCCTGAAATGCGTCAGCATGCTTGCAATGCTAGGTTGTTGAAGTATTTATACTCCGTACCTCATGGCATCTTCCCATTCACATGCTGTTTACCTCTGTACCTTTTGTAAGTATGCATTTTATTGTTTTTATTGCCTTTCAATAAAATACCTTTTCACTCGGGTAATGCACCAAGTGTTTGCGCTTTCTCTTTTTTTTTTGTGTAGTTCTACAATGTATACCCCTGTTAGAGGAGGGCTGCATCCACCAAGCATCACGCCATGTAAGTGATATGTCACCTGTATAGCCATCCCTCCGAGGAGGACCCCTGAGCGCTAGGAGAGTTTTTTTTTCTTTTCATGAAACCCTAGCATTGCCTGCGTACTTTTTGGCAGCCTGTATACTGACTAATAAAGGCAGTCCCAGTTCTGCTAAGAGGTTTTTTTTCCCACTAAAGTTGGCCATACTTTGCACTAAAGTTGGCCACATGAGCCCCGTGGGCTGGGCAAGAGAAATCTATTGATTCCCCAGTCCGCTCCTAAACAATATTGATAGTGGTCTTTCCATTGCTGGCTAGTGTATTTTGTCAGCCGGAACCTATGGCTTTCAGACTACCCAATTGTGGTTGCATCTGATTGGCTAAAAATGTTCTGCCTGGCTCCTTCGGGAGGGTCCTGTTGAACGGGGAAATGCCTTGTGACACGATCGCTGAGACACACGGCGAACATTGAGTCAGCGGGTCCTGGTCACGCTGTACGCGGCGGGCACGCCCCGCCAGTTAAAGGAGACATACAGGTACGCCCATTTACCCACTGCTGCCATTGTGCCGACATATATAGGCGTGCAGTGGTCGGCAAGTGGTTAATAGGTTTTAGTAAAAAATATAATACAGACAATATAAAGCAATGTACAATTCCTTCAGAAAGTTTTAGCAAGAAATTAAATTACAGTTAAGCAATTCAGATAATTCTGAAATGTGGCTTATTTTGTTAGAAAATGTTTTGACTGTAGAATTAAAGGGGTTGTAAACCTCCATTTTCAAGTTGTACCTATAGGTAAGCCTATTATAATGTTTACCTATAGGTACAGTAAATATCTCCTAAACGTGTGCCGTTTAGGAGATTTTTACTTTGTACTGCGCCAGTGATGTCACCGGCGCATGCGCTGTGAAGAATCGGCCCTCCGTGTCGTTTCTTCACTAGCGAGTGCCGTGACTGGCGGCTCCTGTGCTCATGCGTGGGAGTGACGTCACGCGACTCCGGCCAGTCACAGAGCCGGAAGGAAGAGGGGCGAACATGGATGCGGCCTCCAGTAGGGACAGCAAGGGCATTGTTTGCAGGTAAGTGTCACATAATGTACTAGTTTTGTTTGCTAGTATTACTTTGCAGGGAACAAAAGAAGTAAAACCCATCAGGGTTTACTTTCTCTTTAATATCTTACTATTGTTGCATAGAATGATTGGACAAAATATAAAAAGTAAGAAATCAGAGGTATTCAAATATTATACTTTATTCTATTAATGTACAGTGGGGACGGAAAGTATTCAGACCCCCTTAAATTTTTCACTCTGTTATATTACAGCCATTTGCTAAAATCATTTAAGTTAATTTTTGTCCTCATTAATGTACACACAACACCCCATATCGACAGAAAAACACAGAATTGTTGACATTTTTGCAGATTTATTAAAAAAGAAAAACTGAAATATTACATGGTCCTAAGTATTCAGACCCTTTGCTCAGTATTTAGTAGAAGCAACCTTTTGATCTAATACAGCCATGAGTCTTTTTGGGAAAGATGCAACAAGTTTTTCACACCTGGATTTGGGGATCCTCTGCCATTCCTCCTTGCAGATCCTCTCCAGTTCTGTCAGGTTGGATGGTAAACATTAGTGGACAGCCATTTTTAGGTCACTCCAGTGATGCTCAATTGGGTTTAAGTCAGGGCTCTGGCTGGGCCATTCAAGAACAGGAATGGAGTTGTTGTGAAGCCACTCCTTCGTTATTTTAGCTGTGTGCTTAGGGTCATTGTCTTGTTGGAAGGTAAACCTTCGGCCCAGTCTGAGGTCCTGAGCACTCTGGAGAAGGTTTTCATCCAGGATATACCTCTACTTGGCCGCATTCATCTTTCCCTCGATTGCAACCAGTTGGCCTGTCCCTGCAGCTGAAAAACACCCCCACAGCATGATGTTGCCACCACCATGCTTCACTGTTGGGACTGCATTGGACAGGTGATGAGCAATGCCTGGTTTTCTCCACACATACAGCTTAGAATTAAGGCCAAAAAGTTCTATCTTGGTCTCATCAGACCAGATAATCTTATTTCTCACCATCTTGGAGTCCTTCAGGTGTTTTTTTAGCAAACTCCATGCGGGCTTTCATGTGTCTTGCACTGAGGAGAGGCTTCTGTCGGGCCACTCTGCCATAAAGCCCTGACTCGTGGAGGGCTGCAGTGATGGTTGACTTTCTACAACTTTCTCCCATCTCCCGACTGCATCTCTGGAGCTCAGCCACAGTGATCTTTGGGTTCTTCTTTACCTCTCTCACCAAGGCTCTTCTCCCCCGATAGCTCAGTTTGGCAGGACGGCCAGCTCTAGGAAGGTAAAGAAAAAGAGGAGGGAGAGAGAACCTCCAAAAGACGGTCCACTCAAGAACATACGGGTGTTAACCTAAATATCTTTATTGATTATCCCAGTTAAACAGTGTATCTATCCAAAAACCATAGAATTAAAAATAGGACAAAAAGTCCTACACAGCACTGGTGGCCACCAATGTATTCCACATACATAAATCACTCATGCATCCATACACACATTAACTAATGGGGAAGACCCGGGTCTGATCCATATTTCATCTACTTCCCAAATAAAGTTTATGAATAGATTGGTTATTGCCACTTTGGTCCTCACTATGTAAAGTGCAGGTGCTGGTAATTAGAAAGATATCCGTGCGGATATTAATAATGAGGAAGAAACAAAACTTCAATATACAGCAGGTGGATGAATAAAAAGTCCCCGCGTTACCGGCTATATAACAGCAGTTGGAGGGCAAAGTAATGTATTCGGTAAAGAAACAAACGGCAAAAAGCAATAGATAGTGTGCCTCCGTGTATGTTGGAGCACTACATAGCTCACCGTTTGACGTCTTCAACCAGAAAGTTCACGGGCCCATAGAGGACAATAGTAGCCGCGTTGACTTGGTGTGGGGGAGTGGACATACGGTGTGCTCGTCTGTACTGACAGGAGCTGTTGCTTCCGGGTCTTTCCGTAGGAAAGTACGGTGTGTCACAGGGTCCAAAAATGTTCCGCGCTTGGTCTGTCAGTTCACCAGGGGAAGCGCTTAGTCCCAGTGTTCACCGCAGGGCTCGGCCCGATGTCTTGAAAATTCCTCAGATCGCTTCTGTATATTCAAAATTGGTTCCTCATTTGCGTGTGGAAATCCATGTCCTACCAGTACATAGGTTAGACGCTAACCTAACACCTAACAGAATTAGAAATAGACTTGTGAAACTTAACATTAATAAATCACCGGGACCAGATGGCTTGCACCCGCAGGTACTTGGTGAACTCAGTCAAGTAATTGCCAGACCATTGTTCCTAATTTTTACTGACAGTCTACTGACTGGAATGGTACCAGCTGATTGGAGAAAAGCCAGTGTAACACTAATATTTAAAAAAGGGCCAAAATACATCCAAGATGTTAGTAATGAATAACAGTATCATTAGCAGTAATCAGCATGCATTCATGAAGAATTGATCTTGCCAAACCAATCTATTAAACTTCTATGAGGTGGTGAGCTGCCATCTAGATAAAGGAAGGCCCGTAGACGTGGTGTATCTGGATTTTGCAAAAGCATTTGACACAGTTCCTCATAGACGTTTACTGTACAAAGTAAGGTCCATTGGCATGGACCATAGGGTGAGTACATGGATTGAAAACTGGCTACAAGGGGCTATATATAGATAGATAGATATCTCCATATAGATATATATCTCCATATAGATGTCTCTCTCTCTCTCTCTCTCTCTATATATATCTCTCTCTATATCTCTCTCTATATCTCTCTCTCTATATATATATATATATATATATATATATATATATATATATATATATATATATATATATATATATATATATATATATATATATATATATATATATATCTATCTCTCATCATGTGTAATACTTTATATCTGTAACTTGCCTTTGCTACATCATCTCTCCATTACACAGAGTTTGCATAGTAAGCTCATCTTTGCCAGCATTAAAGTCTAATTGACCCAAGAACAAAAATATATTATATTGCAGTTTACCAGACCTTAGATGCGGTGCCTGCGTTCATTTTTTTTTTTGCCACCTATCATTCCCGTTTTCACTTGCCAGTCTTGTCAGTGATGCACTTTCTGCCCTAGTGTGATAATGCTGACTTCACTGTATTGTATCTGGGGAGGAGCAGTGTCGTCACCCGAGGACAGGGGTATTGAATTCAAATTCATGAAGCTCTGATTAGAAAAATATTCTAGCAGAGGCCCGAATTGCAAGTTTGTGTGATGACTCAGTTCCTTCACCTCACAGCCCCCCATTTTCTTATATCACAATTCCCTTCTTACGTCAGTATCCTCTGCTCCCCTTCATGTCACCCCCACAGTGGTGTGCTCTTCCCTCCTTATAGCATCCCCTTCCCACAGCAACTTTTGCTGTCCCCCTTCCCATCACAGCCCCCCGTGGCCCTACCTCCCTTCATATTGCAGCTCTGCCCCCCTCCTCATTCACATTACAGCCCCCCACAGCTCTGTCCCCCCAATTTACATTGCAGCCCCTGCAGCTCTGCCCCCCCCATTCACATTACTGTCCACAGCTCTGTCCTCATTCACATTTCAGCCCCCGCAGCTCTGACCTCCCCCATTCACATTACAGCGTCGCTTGTTTTAGCGGCGCTTTAGCACTGTTTAAGCTGCACTTTTCAGCCACTAGCGAGGTGCTTTTAACCCCCGCTAACTGCCAAAGAAGGGGGTTAAAAGCGCCCCTGTTGCGGTGCTTACGAAGCAATTCTCATTCATTGCAATGGGCAGGGGCGTTTTGGGAGCGATGTATTCAGCACTCCCGAACCGCCCCAAAGATGCTGCTTGCAGGACTTTTCCTAACATCCCGCAAGCGCACTGCCCCAGTGTGAAAGCACTCGGTCTTTCACATTCGGGCGGCATGGAAGGCAATTTTCAGGCGCTGTGATAGCCTCCGATTGGCTATCACAGTGATTGGTCCCTGTGAAGCCCACCCCTGTGTTTTCTGTTGCTGTGAATGGATGATAGAGATACATTGTATCATTCTCTGTCCTTGCAGCGATAGAAAAAAATAAGTGTGAAGAAAAAAAAAAAAAAAAAAAAAATTTAAGAAATATAGGGTTAGGGTTAGTGTTTGGGTCAGGGTCAATATTTTTTGGACAGGATTTATTTATTTTAAATTGGTATCAGTGTCGGTGTGTTCTAGGTAGAATTTAAAAAAAAAAAGGCAAAATGTGCACTATTATTTCTGGGCTGTACTATGGGTACAAACAACAACTAACTAATACATATGTATGTGGTATTGCTGCGATCGTCAGGAGCATTTATTTTGGGTTGTTCTTTGGTAGTAGGTTATGGTAGTCGTAAGAATTATACTGTTGAATTAAATTTTTTTTTTTTTTTACTATTTTGGCCAGTTTTTTCCTTAGACAATAAAAAAAAAATCAGGAGATATCCATTACCATTTACCAACAAATGAAAGCCCAATCTGTCCAAAAAAAAAACCCACTGTATAATCCACCTGAATGCACAAATTAATTGTGATATGTACGGTTTTACTAACTTGCGTCAAAGTCGGGTTTAGGCATTTAGATTTGCTTTATCCTTAGGCTCGAAGGGGTTAAAAAGTATGTAATCTTGAACAGTGAACTTCTGTCATTCGCCCCTCTTTTGTTCTGTTAAATATACTATAACAGAAATTGAGTTGGTACTACCAGGGCTGTTGATAATACAGTACAGTCAACCCTCCTGTACTGGGCCCAGGTCCCATCAGTTCAGAAGGAGAGCCCAGGCACATGCTGAGCAGGATTGCCGGTTGAACTGTATTTTTTTGCAGTCACTTATCCTCCTCTGTCTCCCACTGCAGCACTGCCAGCTTCTCTTCCTCCCCTTCTCCCTCCCTCTGGCTGCACTGCAAACGGGATTGGTTCTAGCACATGCCCCTCTTCCATCTGCTGTCCGGGTCTCACTGTATGCCCCTTTCCTTTGCAGCGCTGCTGGCTTCCCTCTCCTGCCGGAAGCTGCTGTGGTCACACGGGGATGACATTTACTGGCCCCTTCCTTTCCTAAATGAACATAGTGAGCGGTCGGTACCGATCACTGTTGTGTCCATTCGTGACTGAAGCATAGTAAACTGTGTCTATGCTTCAGTTTGTGAATGAGCAGGAAGCCTCAGAGCGTTTCCTATCCATTTATCAGTGCAGCTGAGGCTGTAGAGAAAGGGACCGATAAATCTATGTCCTCAGTCACATTTGGCCAGGGGAGTGTCAGGTAGGCTGTATGGGGCCCTGTGATTTCTAACAGCAGTCCTGAGTACTACAGAACACCACCTTCTTGTTATGAAGAAGAGGGGGGTTTTTCTATAGTTCTACCACAACTTCAATCCTAGGTTGACAACTCCTGCTTCTGTAGTACAGTGAGTGAGCGTTGTCACCCTACGACAGGAAGTGTGTTCCTAGCAGGATTACCAGCTACAAATAAAGGAAAAATGGTGAAAAAAAACTTAATGCAGCCACCTCATCTAAGGACTGGTAAGCAGTGTTAATTTTGGCAGCAAATTTCGATTTATTTTTAGTCTTCAGACTAAAATGGCATTTTAGTTGTGGTCCCATTTTAGTCTTCTGCAGTAGTTTTAGTCGTATTTAGTTGACTAAATCTCCAGTACATTTTAGTCGACTAAAATCTCCAGTACATTTTAGTTGACTAAAACTCATTTTAGTCGTCTAAAATCGAATGGGCGTAATTAAATTGTAATGCATTAGTTAAACATTTCTCTACAATTTCCAAACTCATTATGAGTGAAAAATCTAATATGTTATTATTTATGGTATTGAGGTATGAACATGCACTACAGACCAGTGTTAATTTTGAAGTCAAATTTCAATTTAGTTTTAGTCTTAGTCTTTTGACTAAAATGGCATTTTAATTTTAGTCCCATTTTAGTCTTTTGACTAAAATGGCATTTTAATTTTAGTCGTATTTTAGTCATCTCAATTGTTTTAGTAGTATTTTAGTCGACTAAAATAGTATTCATTTAGTCGTCTAAAATGTTTTAGTCGATGAAATTAACACTGCTGGTAAGCAGTAGTAAATAACATTTTTCGTTTTTTTGCAATATAGATAGACTTTAATGCTCATGGCTACAGTATATTTGCTTGAACTAGATATGTGAGATGTTGGCCTTACTATGTGCTTGTTTTTCTCCCCACGTCCACATGTTTTATCATTAGTACACAATTCCTAATATCCGATCTATTCCCTGGCAGACACTGAAGTTTTAAATTCACATGTAAGCATATTCGACCCCCTCTGGCAAGGACGATGTAACAGTGTGCTCAGTGAAACCGCCCAAGGGATTACACCTGAGATTCATTAACAAACTAAGTATTACCTAGAGAAATCTTACATTCGCAATCCTCTCTGACTGGTTGTAACATGACAAGTCATTTATATATGTATATAACCCGATTTGTGTGGGAGGTAGAATTATTAGTAAACGTGAATCCATCATTACCATCACTGAAAAACGGATGAGTTATGAGTCGTGTTTTTGGCAACAACAGCCGCACCATTACTACATTATATACATGATGTCATGAAGTAAGAATGTAGTCACCCAAAAAAAAAAAAAAAAGCGCTGTGTTCTGTGCAGTGCACCATTCTCAATTCTACAATGCATGGGGGTTGGGTGGCGGGAAAATTTGGCACTTGTTCTTTCACTTGCTTGGGTCGATCATTTTATTGTTTTGGCTAAGAGCTTGTTTGGGGGTTGTTTAGTCTTTGAAAGAAAAAAAATTAAAACGCCTAAAAGGTAAAAGTTAAAGGTGGATGGAACGTTAGTTTATTAAATGCAGAATTCAGTTTTTGCATCTGGTGTTACATTGCGGCACATTAATTCACGTAAGATTTCTTTCTTTCTGTTTTTTTTTTTCTCTTTAGAGTGTGCAATAGACTTTACATTATAAGAAATGGTTGAGCTTTTTTGTTTAGCTTTACATTGTGGTTAACAATTTTACATATTTTTTTCTTTGTCATTTTGCTTTAATAAGTACTTTATAGCACTGTTACAAAAGGAAATATTTAATCCTTCTTTAATTCCTTTTTATTTCTTTTTTGTTTTTTCTTTTTTTAAGTAAAGGGGGTATTTCTGTTTTTTTATAGAACACCTGATTAGATTTTCAAAAATGTTGGACTGAATAATGTGGCACTCCCTGTTTGCTTTTGGGAACACATTAAGGGGGACCCTCAGGAGTGGACTTGAGTTTAGTTGGTGGCTTGGGCAGCAGATGTGTCTCTTATGCAATGGATTTGCTGTACAAAGCCCTCCTGCGGGATACACGGACTTGGACTGTTTCAGGGTGTTTCATGTATGGTGTGCTGATTCCAGTACTCTTTGTGCTTCTCCCCTTTACAATATATTTTACGTTGCATGGCATCAATTTTGACAAAGTTATTGTCCCTCATTGGGATGAAGCCATTTTGTTTTGTGTTATTTTAAAATGCAAACTACCTCTCAGGAAAGTATAGATGGTACTGCTTGAATCCAGAAGGATCAGCCTGTAGCTATGAGATCATAAAAAAAAAAGTACATAGAGATTTGGCATGTGGGTAGGCAGCTGTAGTTGAAATATTCTGGGGTGGGAATGTTTAAGCCGGTCAGCGGGAACGTTGTGTCCTCAGAAGAAGGTAAATGCTAAATGTTCACGTTTCGACTGGAGGGTGACGATAGTAAGTAGCGTAACTTGCTGTTTAATAACCATTCATCAATATGTACATATTAAAATTTCATAATTATACCACACACTGTGTGATCTTGTGCAATCCCCGTAAAATGACTAAGTTTTTATATTCTGCTATTCAAAGCCTCTATGAGGCAAATCTTGCTATGGCAAGTATGTTCTCAAGAACCTATTTCCTTTTACCTGTTCAGGCACTAAACTTGATTTGCATCTAGAATGTAGTTTCAGAAAAAATGTAAAGGTGTATGAGAAAAGAAGCAAAAGGTTGTACTGTTCCCACAATGGCAGCATCAGGGGGGTGCAGCATTGTTAGCTGTAACTAGGCTTGGCCCTCAACCCCCATGGCAACACGAGCAACCTGTTCTATTGATATTGTCATGCATAATAATGACATTATCATCCTGATAAAGCTTTCACATGCTCCCATCCTGTGAAGGTGAAAAAAGTGGTTTAGTCCACTGACTAGATTTATAGTCCTTAAAACCCCCATTTAGGAGGATTGTGCAAGTGCAGTCTTGAGTGCAGAACCTTAAATATTAAAGTAAAAATACATAGATCCCTTTTAGTGACCGCACATCAGCAACAACAAAAAAAGTACATTGTAACAATACATTTAAAAGAATTGAATCCCTAGCACTTGTTGGTTACAAGTTACCTGAGGCTGGGTTCACACTATTGCGAATTGGATGCAGATTTCCCCACATCCAAACTCGCATAGCAGGAGCTTGTGACCCACTCTTTATAGAGCCGATTCACACATCTCCGGAGCGGCTCTGGAGCGAATTGCGCAGGAGTCCTGTGCATCTTTTATGGTCCGTTTTGAGGTCCAAGTTCAGCCCAAAGTTTGGGCTGAAATCATACCTGAAATGGTGAATGGAGACGCACCAGACTCTTGCTGTGAGCCACTGTGTTCTCCAGTGTGAACCCAGTCTAAGTGATCCCAAAGTTTCCACTGAGTTAAATGTCATCAGATTTCCCAGCCCTTATCTGTCCAACCAATCAAGTTATTGGTGGAATTAAAATTATTCCACAAAAAAGATTTAGTACATTATATTTTGATTTGCTCTATAATAATGGGATTTATGGCTATTATTGCCATTTTAGTTTGGAGGCAGGGTATCAAGTACTGTCTATCAATGAGGTTCCAGAAAGTCCGCTTTGTATTCAGGGCCTAAACCAGGATTTCTCCAGAGATTCCTAGGGGTTCCTTGAGCAATGAGCGATTTCTCACTCTCAGATAAGCTCCCACTGACACCATAGATCTTTTTAGTTATCTGTAAGGGGGGTAATTCTTCCCAATGACCCACTTACACAAGTGTAAGAGTATTCTTCCCACTGACCATCACACTAATGTATCAGTTGTAGATATAGTCCTTTTTAGCAGGGGTTCCCTGAGATTGGAAAGTTATTTCAAGGGTACTATATCATAAACTACACCATAAACTACACTAAACTAAACTAATATAACCACTGCAATACCAGGCACTATCACTCCCTTGCTGCCCAGACCAATTTTCAGATTTCAGCACTGTCACAATTCAAATGACTATTGTGCCAGTGGTGGGCCCGTCCATAGGGAGCACCCCCCGGCAGTCACAAAAAAATAAATAAAAAAAAGGTCCTTTAAAAAAAAAAAGAGAGAAAAAGGGTCCTTTTAAGTGTACTGTGTTCGGGCGGCGGACACCGTGCACTATGGGAAGCGCGACGTCTATGCAATCACGCAGACAAGACGCTTCATTTGCAGGCTTTTTACCTGCCTTGTGGCGCAATTGATTTCGCCGAATACTTCCGCCCGGTGCCAGTAGTATCACTAAAGCCAGGTTCTTTGATTGAGATTGGCACCGCCCTAGGACATGGGTGGTGCTTTCCCTCCGAGTTATGACGTCACTTCCGGTTTCCCTAAGCCCATGATAAACTGGAAGTGACGTCAGCAGCTCCGTGGAACGCACAGCCCGAGCAGAGCTAAGTAAGCGCCACCGAATGTAACCTTGGCGGCTTATTACTCTGATTGTCCCTAACAACCCCTAGCAGTACATGAGTGGTCCCATAATTTTAAACATGATGCACAAACTGCGATAACAGATTAAAATTCCCTCCTTACTGGAGGTTCTGACATGAGGATGTCATAAACTGGGCGAAATGACATTAAATATAACCACGTAATGAAGACTGTATACTAAGTTATTGGCAGATAATATAAACAAGGAAAAGTGGGGTTTAACTTGATATCTTATGCAATATCTATGCTGTATATAATGATATGCAAAAAATGTATCACATATGCTGGTCAGTACAGAGTTTGCTTTTTTTTCCCACATAGAACTGATATGCTACTCTGGAATTGGATGCATCCCCTGAACTTCCCAGATGCAAATTACAAATTGGTGCTAACAGTGTCATTTTTCAGTTTGTTTGCACTGATCTGTGAGGCTGTGCTATATACCATGATCTGTGAGGCTGCGCTATATACCATGATCTGTGAGGCTGCGCTATATACCATGATCTGTGAGGCTGCGCTATATACCATGATCTGTGAGGCTGCGCTATATACCATGATCTGTGAGGCTGCGCTATATACCATGATCTGTGAGGCTGCGCTATATACCATGATCTGTGAGGCTGCGCTATATACCATGATCTGTGAGGCTGCGCTATATACCATGATCTGTGAGGCTGCGCTATATACCATGATCTGTGAGGCTGCGCTATATACCATGATCTGTGAGGCTGCGCTATATACCATGATCTGTGAGGCTGCGCTATATACCATGATCTGTGAGGCTGCGCTATATACCATGATCTGTGAGGCTGCGCTATATACCATGATCTGTGAGGCTGCGCTATATACCATGATCTGTGAGGCTGCGCTATATACCATGATCTGTGAGGCTGCGCTATATACCATGATCTGTGAGGCTGCGCTATATACCATGATCTGTGAGGCTGCGCTATATACCATGATCTGTGAGGCTGCGCTATATACCATGATCTGTGAGGCTGCGCTATATACCATGATCTGTGAGGCTGCGCTATATACTCTGTCCTGTGAGGCTGCGCTATATACTCTGTCCTGTGAGGCTGCGCTATATACTCCTGACACTATGGGTGGAAGCAAGTGAAATACAGAGGACGGAGTGGGTGGATTCTATAAGGGGTGGGGCTTATGAGGAGTGGGATGGGTCAAAATGGAAGGGCGGGGTCTGGTGCCCCCCCATCCTAAAACTTTACCAGCCACCACTGCATTGCGCAGGCATGCAACAATATACCCAAATGAAATTTGTATGATTTGTTTGAAAGAGGAGCTTTATTTTGGTGGTATTTAATCATTACTAAGGTTTTTATTTTTTGCTAAACAAACAGATAAAGACTAAACCTTTTGAAAAGAAACTCCATTCTGACTAAGATGCAAACTGGGGACTTTAGTGCTGCAATGCAGAAGTGCTAACTACTAAGCCACTAACTGTTAGATTCATAGTATAACTAAAGGCAAAACTTTTTTTTTAGTTTTGAATAGAGTGTAGAGGGATTAGAACTATTGTCAGTTTTTATTGGTGTCTGTGCCCCCGGTAGGGAGAGTCACTCTCTATATTTGTCCTATTTATTGAAAGTAAAAGAAAATCCCAAACTTTGGGGTTGTCCCCATAAAAGTAATAGAGGAGAAATCTTCCACTGGGACACTAGGCCTGGTGACCTGGGGGTCCCCAAGGAATTCCCTTCATTTGCAGGGATTTCCTCTCACTTTCTCTTTGGCTATGGGACAGGAAGTGAAGGAAAATCTCTGCAATGGGACATAGGTGTCAAAAAAAGATATCGAAAAAAAAAATCCGACAGGTATTATAACCCTCCCTTACTCTATCCAAAAGAAAACTTTTTCCCATAGTTCTAGGTCATAGGTCAGAGATTGGCTTGGGGGAGCTTAAAGGTTAGAAGCTCAGTTTGGGGTGTTAGGGTTTGCTTTGTTAGGGACACTTCATATATAGACGAGCTTCAGGATTACACATTTTCTGCATGGCAATAGTGCACAGTGCCACAAATCTTTGCATATGGCTACAGGAGGGCTGTACTCTGTATATTCAGATGTCATTCTCTGCCTTGGAGCTGCAGGTGCAACATATAGCCTGTTCCCAGCATACTATCAAAATCAATGACAGGCTGAAACAAGCAGCATCTATACGCTAATATACGAACATCCAAGTGGTACGTGCGTACAGGGATGTATGATCTGCCTGAACACAAACTGTCTACATAAAAAATGTACTTTAAAGTATGGATTATTTTTAGAATTAATGTTATGAATAGTTTGAAGAATGTTTCTAGAGAACGACGTTCCTCAGATGATGTATTGCAGTATGAAGTTTCTTGGTAAAAAAAAAAAAAAAATTACGCTCCCCTTAATCATACATGTCATTCTTGTGAAACTTCTCACTATCATTCTGTTGCCTTAGGGTACATCTGTCAGTTTTGTTCTGAGATAGATGTAGGACATCATGATCTACATTCATAGTCTTCAATGCACACAAGCAACATAGGAAGCAGTGGACAGAGAAACGGCAATAAAAATGTTTTGTAGCATGAGGAAGGGTTTCAGGTTTTTATTGCAGCCTACATTAGAGATCTCCTGGTGACATTGAGGAAGGGGACATGGACAAGTAATAAAAGACTGATAGAGGCTCTAACTTTTCCCTGCTCTATCTAAAACAAAAAGTTAAAGTCTCCCTTTAACCACTTGCCACCCACCCACAGTAGGTGTTCTGCAAGCGGGCAGCAGCTGCAAACCGGGTGAAGTACTGGTACCTTGTGGCCTTTCTTACAGGTTTGTGGTGTACATTCACGCCGCCCCCCCCCTTCTGACCCGTGCTGTGTTTGGATACAGCACAAGTTTGGTAGCTAATTTCAGCTAATGATTATGGCCTAATTCAGCTGATCGGCTGTGGCCAATCACACACAGTGTTCTATGTTTACAAGAACAAAACTCTGTGTACTGTAAACGATGAGCTGGTCATTTCTTCTCCCTACTTAAATGCTAGGTTCACCTTTTCTTTTTTTTTTTTTTCATCTAAATTCCAATTTACCAATATAGCAATAATATACTTCATTTGCAAGACTAAGACAGCTTTCCATTAATTCTATAGAGGCTTACCTAACTCTCTTCTTAGCTGTTTAACCCTTTCGCTGCCAGATCCGTACGGACCTACAACACCGTCCCCAAGTGGCCAAGTCCGTACGCCGTACGTGCCTCTTTTCTCCCTCTCCTATAAGCTCATGGTCACTTCAATGACCATAAACTTATGGTAGAATTGTTCAGCAGAGACTGCTGAACAATTCTATAACTCTGATCAGTGAGTTACAACCCGCTGATCAGCGTTATTAACCCTAAATGTGACCACCCCCCCTCCATCCCGCCGCTTCCCTGTCCCAAGCCTCTCCACCCCTGCCACTCCCTTCCACCTACAACTACTCCCCCCCCCCCTTTCCTATCCCCTTCACCCCCAGCACTGAGTACCCCCCCACCCGATCCGACCCCCACAAATTGGATCTCCTGCAGCTACCATCACAAGCCGGCATCCCTCCTCTGCCACTCCCGCCGGCTTCAGGTCCTGCATGGGGCTTTGGGGGGTCCATATGTGTCCCCCCAATCACTCTGATCACCCCCCCATACCAGCCCCTGCCGATCCATCCAAGCCTGCAGCTTCTGCTCCGGCTATCTGACAGGCTGGGGATCGTGGGGGGCGGTGCGGGTGGTGTTTGGGCTTGGGGGGCTTGGTAAACATGTGTTTACCACCCCCCTCAGTGTAGCACCCTGGGCGTATGCAGCGATCACTATGATCACTCCTGTATGCCCACTGACATCTGATAATAGTAACCAAGAGTGTTACTATATATCAGACTGTCAGTTTACTTGAATGCATGGAATCTGTATAGAGATTCCATTCATTCATAAAGTGATACAGAGAAAAGAACTATCTTGAGTCTCTTTCTCTGTCTAAAAAAAAAGAGATATGGGGGTCTGTTTAGACCTCTGATATCTCACCAACGACCCCCCCCCCCAAAAAAAATTGTAAAAAATTAACTGTAAAAAAAAAACCCTAGTAAGACTCAGTGACTTTTTTGGGGGATGGCAACCCCTCCACGTCAGCCTCTCCACGGTGACGACCCCCCCTCCCGCACTCACCCCTCCCACAGCCACTGTCTTCCCCCGCACTCACCCCTCCATGGCGCCGGTCTCCCTCCTGCACTCACCCCTCCATGGCGCCGGTCTCCCTCCTGCACTCACCCTTCCATTGCGCCGGTCTCCCCCCCGCACTCACCCCTCCGTGGCGCCGGTCTCCCCCCCGCACTCACCCCTCCGTGGCGCCGGTCTCCCCCCCGCACTCACCCCTCCGTGGCGCCGGTCTCCCCCCCGCACTCACCCCTCCGTGGCGCCGGTCTCCCCCCCGCACTCACCCCTCCGTGGCGCCGGTCTCCCCCCCGCACTCACCCCTCCGTGGCGCCGGTCTCCCCCCCGCACTCACCCCTCCGTGGCGCCGGTCTCCCCCCCGCACTCACCCCTCCGTGGCGCCGGTCTCCCCCCCGCACTCACCCCTCCGTGGCGCCGGTCTCCCCCCCGCACTCACCCCTCCGTGGCGCCGGTCTCCCCCCCGCACTCACCCCTCCGTGGCGCCGGTCTCCCCCCCGCACTCACTCTTTTCCGTGGAGAGGGTCTAACCCCGCACTCACTCTTCCGTGGCGGTCTTCCCCCCCCCCCGCACTCCTCCATGACGACCGTCTACTCCCCGCACTCACTGTTCCGTGGCGGTCTCCCCCCCCCCCCCCCCCGCACTCACTCCTCCATGACGACCGTCTACTCCCCGCACTCACTCCTCCATGACGACCGTCTTCTCCCCACACTCACTCCTCCGCGGAAGCCAGAAGACCATAGACCATAATATTAATTCGCTGTTGTGGGTGGGTTCAGGGTGCAATGCTCTGCTCCCCAAGCCCAACCTTTTTCAAGCCAATTAGAGCCTCAGGATCTAATCATGTGGCTTGGAAAAAAAAACCTCATACAAACGCCCGGCGCCCTGCACGGAGCTGCCCTCCTAATGGACCGGCCGCTCCTGGTAAGACCCTTTTCACATAGAGAGGACACTGTCAAGCAGATCCACCTGCTCTGGGGGGGGGGGGGGGGGGATCTGTCTGCTGATCCCTGCTGAGCAGATGGATGACAAGTCTGTGTCTGCTCTGATGCGGACTCAAACAGCCCGCTGTTCTCTATGGGGCAGTCGTATGGAAACAGACCGCCTGTCCTTTTCCATTGGATGCCATCCGATCCGATCTGCTAGATGGATGGGGAATGAAATCCCCAGTGACTTTTTTGAATGAAATCCCCATCCATCTGTTTTTAGCGGACTGAACTGGATCGGATGCAGGCAGTTGTAAACTGACACATGTCCATTTACATCAGCCTCTCCATAGAGAACAATGGGTGGTCCGATTGGGCCCGCCTGAAAAACAGACAGGCAGACCCAATTGGTCTGCTTGTGTGAAAGGGGCCTAAGGCCTTGTTCACACAGGGCATACACAGCGTACCTTTTCAGGGATGCATGGGTGTTCCGTACGTCTCTGTGCAGGCAGTCCCATTGATGTCATTTGGGATATAGCAACTGCACCAACAGACCCATTGCTCCCAATTTTATATGTAACATGTAGGTCTGCATGCATGTTCCTGAGCTTACACTGTCTGCGTTCAGAGTCATGTACCCACACCCACACGGATGTCAGATTGGTGACAGCTGTTATGCCTGTGCAGCCGTTGCATCCCAGTTGACATAAATAGGGCTGCCTGTATGGGGATGCACGGAACACCTGTGCATCTCTGTGTGGGTAAACATGGCTCTCTATGGGCGTACACTTTAGTATGCCACATGTGAACGATGCTTTAGTACTAATTTAGCAGGAATTTTGAAAGGTATGTTTTGTTTATATGCAATATTAATTTTTTTAGTGTATCACCTTTTTGTCTTTTTTTTGGTTGTCTTTGTATACACGTTTTGTCACTGTGTGGCGAGTAGGGTGTGGGTCCTCGGGCCTACTCTGAAAGTCTTGGGAGGGGGTGGACATAGGCCTTTTGGCTTGGTTCGCCCTCTCCTTTGAGGGGTCTCTCTTCGGGAGAGCCCCACTGTACTTGGGTTGGTCTGCTTCAGCAGTCCTTCCAGTTGTGGGGGTCCGCCTGGTTTCGGCCGGATGGACCCTTTGTCTGAGTACCTCAGTCCCTGTCTGGAGCCTAACGCCCCGGGGGATCAGGGTAAGGTCCTTCCCTAGTGGAGGACTCTGTACACCCGTTGCATGTTTTTGTGTTTCACTCTCTATGTGTGGGCACTTTTTTTTGGCACCGGGTGGAAGTTTTTGAGGTGTGTTTTGCACGCCACTGGCTTTTCGATAGAGTGATTAATTTTTTTAGTGTATTTTTAGTGAAAATAGCGATATGAACATTTGCGCAATTATTGTAGGGCCCAAAAAATCAGTAGCACTTTTTTTTAATATATATATTCTACAGGTCATGTGCTTTTAGAAAATGTCTAATTTGAGGGGTCTTTTCAAATTCTGAAAGCTGTAAGTGAAAAATGACCTCTAAATTTTTAGAGTAAATTTTTGTTTACAGTTTTTTGTACCTTCAGTTTTCACCATTTCACAAAAAGGTGCAATTTAAAATGTAATATTTGTTATTTATTAACTCAATAGTTTTAACTTTTATATTTACTAGAAATTTAGCAGGAATGTTTTACATTTTGCCATGTATGAATCCACTATTAATGATTTTAGTGTATTTTTAGTGAAAATATTGCTTTGGTAAACATTTGCGCAGATATTGTGGGGCCTTAAAAATCAGTAGCACCTTCTTTTTATTCTACTGGTCCTATGCTTTCAGAAAATGTATGATTTGGGTTTTTTTCACAAATTCTGAAAGCTGTAAGTGAAAAATGAAAACCTCCTAGATTTTTTTGAGAAATTTTTGGGTACGTTCGATTTTCACCATTTTGCAAAAAGGCCCAATTTAAGATTTACAAATATTTGTTATTTAATTAACTCAATACAGGTTAAGCTTTTATATTAGTGATTTAGCAGGAATTTTGTAAAATTAGCTGTGTTTTTATCTAATAATGGTTTTAGTGTATTTTTTGCTAATATATTGGTTTGATAAACATTTGCACAAATACAGCTGGATCTAAAAAAATAAGTAGCACCTTCTTTTTATTCTACTCATCATGTGCTTTCAGAAAATATATTTTTTGGGGGTCCCACCTCGAAAGCTTATAAGTGAAAATTTAAAACCTTCAGATTTTTTGAGAAATTTGGATATTTACAGTTTTGCATCTGTTCAGTTTTCACCATTTCGCAAAAAAAGGCACAATTTAAAAATATTTGTTATTAACTCAATACAGGTTAAGCTTTTATATTCATTAGGAATTTTATAAAATGTGCTGTGTTTTTATCTACTAATAATGGTTTTAGTGTGTTTTTTGCAAATCTATTGCTTGATAAACATTTGCGCAAATACCACTGGGTCTAAAAAAAATCAGTAGCACCTTCCTTTTATTCTACTCATCACGTGCTTTCAGAAAATATATGGTTTGGGGGTCTTTTACAAACTCTGAAAGCTATAAGTGAACAATAAAAAAACAAGGGAAAAATTGCAAAAATGGTCTGGCCATTTGTACAGAGTGTACAAAATGGAGCACAGGGCCTGGCAGAGAAAGGGTTAAACACACTGCTCCATTGCTTTTGCCTTACTTCCTGGACAGACTTTAGGTCATGACAAAGGAGTTGACAAGCTGAAGGTAGATGATGCAGGGTGTGTGCTAATGAGATCAGTGTCGGAAACCATGAATCAGCCTGAGACAGAAGTACAGTTAAATCACACTTGTTTACCTTTTATTATTATTATTAAACAGAGTAAACATAGTCAAAACATAGCCAGAGTTCAGGAACTGGAACGAATAGTCAGACAAGCCAAAACATCAGAGAGGAGAGATGAGCATAGTAGAACAGCAAGCAGGATCTGGAGCCAGAAGGAATGTCGGCCAATCAAGTCTGTAGCCTCCCTGGCGGTATGATTGTCAGATTTTTGCTTCTCAAAGCGGTACAATTATTTTGCGTAGAAATTTGGCATTTTATATTGTAGGCCTGTAATTCTTAGCAATAACACACTTAAATCTGTCCACCAAGAGTCTAGTAGATATCCCGGGTATGATGAAGTTTGAAACACAAAATCATAAATTATAATAAATATAAATAATTATAAAAAATAATAATGATAATAAAAAGAATTTCCCCACAATTCACTATCGCTCAATTCTGCAAGTGTTCTAATTTACTATCACTGTTTTCTAGCTGGTCTAAAACCACTTTTGATGTAAAGGGACACTTTTTGGTTGCTATGGACAATCTCAAGTTTCCAGGCAGAAAGAACAGTATATATAATATAAAACTGCATGCAGGGCATTGGACAAAGCACTGGGGACAAAAGGGATGTGAAATAATTTGTGAAATGTGAAATAATTTAATACAGTAATGTAATCTGTAAGATTACAGTGTACTGTATGTATTATGATTTTTCACTTTTTTGAATTTGCCGCCGGGCTCCCCCCCTTGCGTCATGACGCTCACGGGGAACAGAGCCTGGCACAGAGAGGCTTCGGGTGGAGGACAGAGCCCACAGACACTGCGGGGGGACATCGCAGGTAAGTATACCGCACCAGGATCCTGCAATGCAATCCCGAGTGTGGCTTGGGGTTACCGCTAATGGTGCTGAAATTTAACCCCGAGCCACGCTCGGGAAAACTGCCATGGAGGTTTACAGGAACACAGGAGAGCATCTCTAGAGATGTGACCAAGGCGAAGGCAGAGATCATCTGGGCTGGACAGCTTAAGTAGGCAGGACTGACAAGCAGGATATCAACAACAGGTGAGTCACTGTGGAGAGATGTGAGCTGGCAATTAGCCGACAGCTGAGCGGCCAGCTTTGAGAAGGAAGGGCTGAGCCCAGCCCTGACAATCAGCTGGTCAACTCCTTCCTGTGTCATGACCTAAAGTCTGACTAGGAAGTAAGGCAGATGTAATCGAGCAATGTTTTTAAATGGCTATGAAGAGAGTTAGGTAAGCCTATGTTGATGGAAAGCTGTTTTATTTTTGCAAAATAAATACATTTAATGCTATATTGGTACATATGGGATCTGGAATTTAGAAAAAAATAAATAAAAAGGTGAACTTGGCCTTTAAGTAAAAGCAGCACACAATACACTTGTTAGGCACACAAGTAACCCTTTGATTGCCCCTAGATATTAACTCTTTCTCAGTGTCATTAGTACAGTGTCAGTGTACAGTATTGGCACTGATCACTCTAATGGTGTCAGCATTGATGTCAGTCAGTGTACCACCCAGGCAGCGTCAGCTAGTGCCAGTTTGCCCATCACAGTGCTACTATAAGTCACTGATCACCGCCATTACTAGTATAGTGTCATAGCTGCATAAATTCCAGGATCTATACCATAGTTATCACTTTTGCACAAACCAATTAATATACACTTAAGAATTTTTTTTTCTTATTTGTTTTTTACCAAAGACATGTAGCAGAATACATTTTGACCCAAATTTATGAAGAAATGTTGTTTTTTTTTTTTTGTTTTTTTTTTAATTGGATGGGTTTAATAATAGAGTAGAAAATATTGCTTTTTTTCAAAACTTTCGGTCTTTTTTCAAAAAAAGAATAGAAAAAAAAATATTTGTATTGTATTTTGTGTATTTGCATACAGTGTTGCAAGACTGCACAATTTGGCAGTGCTGAATAGCAAAAAATACTCTGGTCATGAAGGGGGTAAAACCTTCCGGAAGTCATGTGGTTAAATTGGAGCCTTGTTTAAGAATATTTTTTCCAGTATACATATATAATAATTTATGCCCATTTGTTGGGTTTTCAGAGTGCGAGTTGCAAAAGTTCCTTCCATAAATATTTTAAATCCCTTTATCACTTAATCACAAGAAGAAGCCTGGGAGGATTCTGAGATGGGTTCAACTATCGTGCACATATATTCCTTTTCCTTTTCCATATTTTTTTATTGAATTGTGCCATTTTCCTCTATCCACGTCTAGTTAGGTTCAGATCCGATATTGCACTCCGATATTGTGTACACTAATCCCTTTACATTTTGCTCATTGCAATCTGGTAACAAGGCCTGTAATAATAAATACTTAAGTTGTCATTAAGGACCAAACTTTTTCTAGGCCAAAATAATAAAAGAAATTGATCCCATACGTTGTTTGGCTTAGTCTGTGTACAGAAGCGAAAGCCAAGCGTAGCAAAGTCAAAACATGAAGAGCCGAGCCTAAGCTGCTTTTCTGCTACGAGTCAGCGGCGGATCCATTTTACTTAAGTTTACACCAAGAATGTTGGCGTAGACTGTATGGTTTATTTAGCCGGGAAGAGATGACAGACTGTGGGGGTAGGGGAGGAGAAAAAGGTTTGAGAAGGAAGCTTACTTTTGGAATGTAAATACACGTAAGGCTAGCCATTGTTTAGTATCTCTTTAAACTAAGACAAAAAAGTCAGTGAATGAATAGCAGCATGGTGACATACCTAAATGTTTGAGTAAAAAATTTTTGGATGTTTGAAATCCTATTTGGATCCTTTTCCCAGATCCCAGAGCATTCATAGGCACTCAGCAGGAAACTTCATGGAGATGCACATATGGGCAGAAGGTCTTTGGCGGAGCCTTATTCTTAACTTTTGCCTTTTCTTCTTTTGAAGAAAGTAATGGCTTAAGTCTGACTGAAGTGTAATCTGTTTTTGTATGTCCCCTATACGAATTTACTTATGGTTCACAGGTTATTTTACCCACCATCAGAGTCTAGGGCCCCTCTGGGTTTAAGACAAAATATGTCCCGGGGCAGACAGCAGGAAACAACAGATTAAAGTAACACTTACAGACAGGCTTGAGACTATGTGCCAAGGGGAAAGTGTGAGGATCTCTAGACCTACACCAGCCACATAGCTATCTAATGAGGACAAAGAGTGAAAGTACATTCATTTTAAGCTGAAACAGGTTTCTCACTTGCTCAGAGATATTGAAAAAAAAAAAACATTCTTGGCCCACCTGCTGCTGAATAGTAGTTTAGGGATGTACCTCTTGAAATCAAGGCCAGTCCATTAATATGGGCCTCATTCACACTGGCACTGTCAACCTTGCTTTTTATATTTGTTTAGACAACATTTATAAACTGTAAATGTATGTAATGATTTTTCAGTGGTGCCATTCACACTGAGCATTTACCTGCATTTAGAGAAAATAGAACGCCAGGATTCGATTGGACTCTCTGAATGCAGCTAAACATAAATATAAACATAATACATAAATATTCTTAACAGGTCAAAACTTGCTTTAAAGCAGGAACATTTAAGCACGGGAGGCATGAACATTGTTTTATTTCTCTGATCAAATGCTGGAGTGCCAGCATAAATAAAGGCTTAGGCCCCTTGCACATGGAGCTGTCTACCTGCAGAAGACCTGCATTCCGGACATTCGCCTTTGAACGCACAGGGCCCTGAAAGTGGGTACCATTCAGTATATCGTTCAGCCTCAGCCTGTCATAAACATTGAATGGGTGCAGATAGCAGGGTTGGACACTGCACCTGTCCCTCCCAGGTGCACTAAAACACAGAGGGATGCACTGGAGCTAGATGGCTCTGTATGCGAGGGGACTTTAACTGTGCAGCCAAGCCACTCCTAAAGTGTACTTTGCTGTAAAAATGCATGGTCCACTAAATATATAGTACCTGCCCGCGAGAATGTGTTTCCAGCGCGATCCCATCGTGCTGGTTCTCGGCGACAGGGTACTCGCAATAGCTGCAATAGAAAAAACACATTTTCCTATTGCAGTGAGCGCAAGAGAGAATTCCCCTTCAAGAGCATAGTAGGCCCTTAGGTCTGGTATGGATTTTAAGGGGAACCCCCTACGCCGAAAAAACGGCATGGGAGTCACCCCAAAATCCATACCAGACCCTTATCTGAGCACGCAGCCTGGCTGGTCAGGAAGAGGGGTGGGGACGAGCGAGCGTCCCCCCCTCCTGAACCGTACTAGGCCGCATGCCCTCAACATGGGGGGTGGGTGCTTTGGGGTAGGGGAGTGCCCCGCAGTCCCCCCACCCCAAAGCACCTTGTCCCCATGTTGATGAGGACAAGGGCCTCTCCCTGACAACCCTGGCCGTTGGTTGTCAGGGTCTGCGGGTGGAGGGCTTATCGAAATCCGGGAGCCCCCTTTAATAAGGGGGCCCCCAGATCCCGGCCCCCCACCCTATGTGAATGAGTATGGGGTACATCACCCCTACCCGTTCACCTGGGGGAAAAAAGTGTCAATAAAAAAGCACACTACACAGGTTTTTAAAGTAATTTATTAGGCAGCTCCGGGGGTCTTCTTCCAACTTCGCTCTCTCCGACGGCGAAGACCGGAGCACCACTAGCAAAAGAGCGGCAAAAAAGCAGAAGATAGCGGAGGAGCCCGGCAGAAGAACCACTGACCTGGAGAAGAGGCCGGACAGCGGGAGAAGAACCGGACACCAGGAGAAGAGGCCGGAGAGAGCGAAGTTGGAAGAAGACCTCGGAGCTGCCTAATAAATTACTTTAAAAACCTGTCTAGTGTGTTTTTTTTATTGACACTTTTTTCCTCCAGGTGAATGGGTAGGGGTACAATGTACCCCATACTCATTCACATAGGGTGGGGGGCCGGGATCTGGGGGCCCCCTTATTAAAGGAGGCTCCCGGAATTCGATAAGCCCTCCGCTCGCAGACCACGACAATTAACGGCCAGTGTTGTCGGGAAGAGGCCCTTGTCCTCCTCAACATGGGGACAAGGTTCTTTGGGGTTGGGGGGCAGCAGGGCGCCCCCTGTCCCAAAGGACCCACCCCCCATGTTTAGGGCGTGCAGCCTGGTACGGTTCGGGGGGGGGGGCGCTCGCTTGACCCAATCCCTTTTCCTGACTGGCCAGGCTGCGTGCTCGGATAAGGGTCTGGTATGGATTTTGGGGAGACCCCCACACTGTTTTTTGGGCAGTAGGGGTTCCCCTTAAAATCCATACCAGACCTAAGGGCCTGGTATGCTCTTGGAGGGGAACCCATGCCAGTTTTATTATTTAAAATTTGGCATGGAGTTCCCCCTCATGATTCATACCAAACACCTGTCAGCAATGCTTGTCGCTCATCGGGATAAGGAAAAAACACATTTTTCCTTTCCCGATGAGCGAGCCAGCTCGGCGCTGGCCCCCACGACGGGGCTCGCAGGTGTCAAATCTCGCCGATAACAGCGGCAAGATTGACACAATATCGCGGTCACCTACTGTACAGTATCTCACAAAAGTGAGTACACCCCTCACATTTTTGTAAATATTTTATTATATCTTTTTATGTGACAACACTGGAGAAATGACACTTTGCTACAATGTAAAGTAGTGAGTGTACAGCTTGTATAAGGCCTCTTTCACACGGATGATCCGTATGTCCGTTTTTCATCCATCCGTTTTCGGATGAAAAACGGACATACAGTCATCCCTATGGAGCGTCGGATGTCAGCGGTGACATGTCCGCTGACATCCGACCCCGCTCCGATCCGAAAAGTGTAACGGAGGAAAAACCTACTTTTCCCTCCGTTTTCGGATCGGATCGGATGACGACGGACACTACGGACCGTCATCATCCGATCCCCCCATAGGGGAGAGCGGCGCTCTGACAGGTCCGTCGCTGCACAGCGTGCAGCGATGCACCTGTCATCTTCCTGCTCAGCGGGGATCGGCGGAGCGATCCCCGCTGAGCCAGCGTGTGTTCACGGGGCGGATCATGACTGATCTGCCCCGTGTGAAAGAGGCCTAACAGTGTAAATTTGCTGTCCACTCAAAATAACTCAACACACAGCCATTAACCACTTGCTTACTGGGCACCCCCTTCCTGTCCAGACCAATTTTCAGCTTTTAGCGCTCTCACACTTTAACAGTTGTGCGGTCATGCAACGCTGTATCCAAATGAAAATTTTATCATTTTTTTTTCACACAAATAGAGCTTTCTTTTGGTGATATTTAATCACTGTTGGATATTTTATTTTCTGCTAAAAAAAAAAAACTAAAAATATTTTGTTATAAAATTTTGCAAATGGGTAATTTTTCTTTTTCATTGGTGGGCACTGATAGGCTGCACTGATGGGCGGCGCTTATAATTGGCACTGATGGTTGGCACTGAAGGGCACTAATAGGCAGCACTGATCACTGATGGGTGGCACTGGTAGGTGACACTGATCGGTGGCATTGATTGGCTGCACTGGTGGGCAATGATAGGTGGCACTGTTGGGCAAAGGTATGTGGCACTGGTGGGTACTGATTGGTGGAGCTGGCATTGGTTGGAACAGATGAGGCAGTCACGGCTCTCTGTGAGTGACTAATGTCCCTATGACAGAAGCCGGTGATCGCCTTTATTCTTTCCCTCACACTCAGAGCGTGAGGGAAAAAAAAAACGATTACCGATATTCTGTTTACATCACGTGATCAGCTGTCATTGGCTGATAACATGGTAAGGGGCTGGAATCTGGTAGGCAGCTCATGCATGGGAGGACGTCAAATGACGGCCTCCTGGCAATTAAAGCCCGTGCTATAGCCGTCATTCAGCTAAAATGTAGGCGCGAGGTGGTTAATGACTAAACCGCTGACAACATAAGTGAGTACACCCCTGGAACCAAATTGGGCCCAAAGTGTCAATATTTTGTGTGGCCACCATTATTTTCCAACACCTCCTTAACCCTCTTGGGTATGGAGTTCACCAGAGCTTCATAGGTTGCCACTGGAGTCCTCTTCCACTCCTCTGTGACAACATCACGGAGCTGGTGGATGTTAGAGACCTTGTGCTCCTCCACCTTCCATTTGAGGATGCCCAACAGATGCTCAATAGAGTTTAGGTCTGGAGACATGCTTGGCTTTGTACTCACTTGTCTTTGTACTCCTCGTCTGGTTGCTGCCACACACGTTTGACACAACCTGAACCAAATCAATGTATCTTTGTTTCATCAGACCACAGGACATGGTTCCAGTAATCCATGTCCTTAGTCTGCTTGTCTTCAGCAAACTGTTTGCGGGCTTTCCTGTGCATCATCTTTAGAAGAGGATTCCTTCTGGGACAACAGCCATGCAGGCCAATTTGATGCAGTGTGTGGCATATGGTCTGAGCACTGACAGGCTGGACACACCCCCCCCCCTTCAACCTCTACAGCAATGCTGGCAGCACTCATACATCTTTTTCCCAAAGACAACCTCTGGATATGACCCTGAGTATGTGCAACTTCTTTGGTTGACCATGGTGAGGCCTGTTCTGAGTGGAACCTGTCCTATTAAACCGTTGTATGGTCTTGGCCACTGTGCTGCAGCTCAGTTTCAGGGTCTTGGCAATCTTCTTATAGCCTAGGCCATCTTTATGTAGAGCAACAATTCATTTTTTTTTTTTTTTTAAATCCCCAGAGAGTTCTTTGCCATGAGGTGCCATGTTGAACTTCCAGAACACCTGCTCCCCATTCACACCTGAGACCTTGTAACACTAACGAATCAAATGACATCGGGGAGGAAAAATGGCTAATTGGGCCCAATTTGGACATTTTCACTTAGGGGTGTACTCACTTTTGTTGCCAGCGGTTTAGACATTTAATGGCTGTGTGTTGAGTTATTTTGAGGCGACAGGAAATTTTACACTATTATACAAGCTGTACACTCACTACTCACTCACTACATTGTAGCAAAGTGTCATTTCTTCAGTGTTATCACATGAAAAGATATAATAAAATTATTACAAAAATGTGAGGGGTGTACTCACTTTTGTGAGATAGTGTATGTGGGCTCTTTCCTCACTCATTATTCGTCCATTTTAACGTTTAAAAGAAAGAAAAAAAATATAGCCTAGGGGAGCCATTCTGCCACAATATAACTGCGTCGGCTGGTCAGGAACCGGTTAAGTACCTTTTTCTTAATTGATATACTGCTGTCGCATTACCCAGATCTTTCCCAACCTGTCTGCAGGGAAACATAAGCAGGAGGTGCTTCAAGTCCTCTGCTGCTGTTCAAAATAAAATTAAAAAAAAAATTAGCCTTTGGAATACAGAGTAAAAATTATTTAACCACTTCAATACAGGACACTTTCGCACCTTCCTGCCCAGACCAATTTTCAGCTTTCAGTGCTGTCACTATTTAAATGACAATTGCACGGTCATGCTACACTGTACCCAAACTAAATTTTTATCATTTTGTTCCCACAAATAGAGCTTTCTTTTGTGGTATAAAATGTTTTCTTTGTTTTTGTTATTAAATTTTGTAAATGAAGTGGCAGCACTGATGAGTAGGGGTGCAACGGATCGTCATTGATCCGTGATCCGTACGGATCAACCTCCGCGGATCGGGACACCCGCGATCTGCGGAGTGCTCTGTGGCCTCGGCCATAGGAAAGGCTGCGGCTTTGGCCTATCTCCGGAGCGGTCTCTGTACAGTGGAGGGGAGAGTTCAGATGGCAGCAGTGCCAATACTCTGCATTGCCCTGCCAATACTCTGCATTGCCCTGCCAATACTCTGCAATGCCCTGAGAATACTCTGCCAATACTCTGCCAATACACCCGCCAATTCCCTGCAATACTCTGCCATACCCTGCTAATATATTATTACAGTGGGGGAGATTGTGGATATTACAGTGGGGGAGATTGTGGATATTACAGTGGGGGAGATTTTTTTTTTGTTGATCCGAAAATGATCCGAACCGTGACTCCTGATCCGAGGAACGATCCGAACCGTGAGTTTTTTGATCTGTTGCACCCCTACTGATGAGGTGGAACTGATGGGTACTAATAGGCAGCACCGATGGGCTTTGATAGGCGGCACTGATGGGCACTCATAGGTGGCACTGATAGGCGACATTGGGCACTGAAAGGCTGCACTAATGGGTACATATGGGTGGCACTGATAGACGGCACTGATGGGCACTGGTTGGCACTGACAGATTTCATTGATAGGCATCACTGGTGGCACTGGCAGGCATTTTTCATTGGTACTGATTGGCAGCTGCCTGAGCACTGATTGGCATTTCCCTGGTGGTCTAGGGTGGCATACCTGGTGGTCCAGTGTGGTGGCCATCCCTGGTGGTCCTGGTGGCATCCTGGTGGTCCTGTGCGTGCATTTGAGGGGGGGCTGCGCTGATAAACAATAAGCACAGACCCCCCCTGTCAGGAGAGCAGCCGATTGGCTCTCCTCTACTCGCGTCTGTCAGACGCGAGTGAGGAAAAGCCGATCAACGGCTCTTCCTGTTTACATCATGATCAGCCATGATTGGACACGGCTAATCACGTGGTAAAGAGTCTGTCAGATACCCCTTACCTAGATCAGAGTTGCAGTGTGTCAGACTGACACACCGCAACAACGATTGCAGCGATGCGTGCCCCGGGGGGGGGGGTTGCAGCGGCTTGATATTCTGACAACGTCATATGACGTCCGGTCAGGATATCGCAACCACTTTGCCGACGTCATTTTGCTATATGGTGGGCGGCAAGTGGTTAATATCAATAAACTTTTTGAAATTGTCATTCAAATATATATTTTGGCATTAACATGTTGTGGGTGGATTTCTGCCAGTCACAGGCTGTATCACACCCTTCAACCTGTGCTTTCGAATAAGAGGGAGGTGAAGCCTCCATTATTCTACATGTAATATCCCACCCCCATTGTGTTTAGTGGGCATGAAGGAGGAGGAAGAGAGTTAGGTCTGTATACACCCACTTATTTGACTATAGTCACATGAAATGCTCAGCATAGAAACTCACTGAAAACTGAGCATGTGCACAGCTGCCAACACTGCTCTGCAAAATCCCTAGCTGAATTGGGGACATGGACAGGAGGGGGAGACCGAGAACAGCAGGATCAACCAGGTTTTTTACAGAAAAGGAATCTCATAGTGATGAGTGAGAATGAACAGCATGAAATTTACCATTTATTGATATTTTTTTATGATGTGGGTTTAGTGACACTTTAAGCATATTACTTTTTCACTTCACTTTTTCTTATTAAAATTACTGCTGCTTATAACGAGCGGCGGGTCCTGATATATTAGGCAGCCTTTCATTTTACTGCAAGTGCTACTTTACGCTGCCTTTACGCAAAGCTGCTCAGTTATCATTGAATGACATAACCCACCTTCAGCATAATCTGTATCACAGGAGATGTGTAGGCTTCCTTTCTGAAATATTTAGCTAGTTGACTGTCCTGGTTTCCTTAATTTCATGGTCGGTGACCCAGATAAAGCATGCAGCAAGTGAAATCGTAAATCATACTCATGCTCTGGATCAGTAGTTCGAAGTATTGAAACCAGCAAGCCAGCCACAGAACTAGCTTTTATTTAAAAGGAGGTCAGCGATGAGCCTTAAAGCAGACTTAAACCCAAAATGTAATTGATTGCAGCTTACCAATTCTTAAATGCAGTAGTTTTCTTTGTTAGACTTTTTCCTCTGTTTTCATCTGGCGATCCAGCCAGTAACACACCACCTGTATTAGAGTGCCTACACTTTGGATGGAGCACAAGAGACACCTTTGACCAGTGACATGTACAGTCACACTGAAGTTAAACTCCAGATAATACTTTCTAAGCAGTTACAGCAAACCATTCTTGTTTTGAAATAAAGGTTTTATATAAATTAATAAAAGCTGACCATTGTAAGCACCCTTGCTAGCGGTAAATGGTTTGTCTCAATCCTCCTAACTGCTACATCTGTAGGACAGCTTGTTTATTAGGGATTAAAAAATCAATTTTGGCTAAATGATTACATCCCCAACCACCCACTATATTTGACTACCATTCCCCTTTTCTGAAAGGTATACATCTGCAAAGAATGGAGGTGGCGAGTCATAGATCTTTCAATAGGAGAAAATTTTTTGGTATATGGACCAGTTCGCTTATCCAGAACCTCCCAAGAAATCAACTTGGAGAGATCATGGTGCTTTTCAAAACACTCCTTAGTATCACACCAAGAAACTACTAGACACTTTGTGTTTTATGAATGATATATATGCTCCTTTTTCCCTTGTACTGTTCTGTTGTGAGTTCTTAACCAGTTCCTGCCCGGCCTGTATCAAAATGACAGCCGAGCGGGATCTTCATCGATTCGGGTGGACATCATATGACGTCCTCCCGGATCACACCTTGCACAGGGCTGCACTGTGATGCGATCTGTCATCGGCTGTGTCCATTGGACACAGCCAATGACTGACTGACCAGTGTACCAGCCTGCTGCCAGTACCATGTGATCTCTGTGGCCAATCACAGCAGATCACATAACAATTGTAAAGAATGAAACAAAGGAGAGAGACGCCTCTAAGTGTAGGAGTATAAAACTATTTATTAGAAGGTAAGACAATTGGTAGCTTGCATAGAATAAATATGGAAAAGTCACATCAATAGTAGGGAAATCCAAAATAAGCCATCAGCAGTGACAGTTCTCCAAGATGCTAGGTGCAGCCTTGGTTCTCCTCGCTTGCATCCAAGAAGTTGGCCGTGGAGATGGAAGGATGCTGGAACAAGGCTTGGGACGCTTGTGGAGCGCAGTGTAGGGCGTGGTGACGTCACTCAACCTGCTGCGATGCGTTTCCAAGCATGGGGACTGTGGGTGTAGTGACAGTCATTGATGTGCCTTTACCATATTTACTCCATGTGAGTTGCCCATTATCTTGCTTCCAATAAATAGTTTTATCCCCCTACACAGAGGCACCTCTCTCCTTTCTGTTTTATAGCCCAGTTGGAATTGGCTTCAGACCCTATCTATAGGCTGCCACTTTGTTTTGTTTTTTTTACAGTTCCCTGTAGGACTTTTACCTGATTATATCCCATGTTGTGGACTGTAAATTAATACCCCTAAGGATTTGCCTGAACATCTATAATTTTTGAATGTCTCGTCCATATTGTGTAATGACAGTCCTTAGGTGTACTTAGTAAGCCAAAAAGGTCAGACTTTAAAGGCAAAATAGACAGTGGGAAATATATATAAAAATATATTTTATCTATAACAATACATGGTACATAAAGCAAAAACGGTGTAAAGAGTTAAAAACATATACATAATACACAACAAAAATAAGCATGCATAGTGTACATAGTAGTGAGTCCTTGTGCGCCAATGCGTTTTGCTGTCTAGCTTCGTCAGGACACACTCAGGGATTGTTGGAGTCAAATAGGTCTCACTATCTACAACAAAAACATATAAATAAAACTTCATATAATAGCATATGTTAAAATTAGATTATCATCATATCTCAGCAACATATACGGCATACAAAAATACCTTGCAGAGGAATCCATGAAAGATAGTTTCACCCATAGAACTTCAAAAATTCTCATCTATAGTATTCCCAATACTTGACTGTTCATACAAGAACGCCAACTAGAACAATATATAATGACAAGAGTCATTCAAAAATCGAAAAACAATCCGAATGTTTGAGGGAAGAAAGTAGGAAATGCTCACTGGGCTAGAAGTACTCTGTGGCAAGTATATTTCCAGAATTATCACATGAAGAAGTCACAGCCAGATAGGAAAAAAGGAATGGGGGGTGGTGATCTGGACTTGAGCCATAGAATATAGTATGGACATCTATTTGTTACCTATTATATACATATAGACCCTAAAACAGGGAGCCCAAGCTGCAGTCAGACAAAACAGAATAGGTGCTCGGTTGCATCAAGTTCAACAGTTACTCAGAGCCATCTAAAAGACAAAAGAAAAAATAGAAAAAAAACTGAAAACGACACAAACGAAATAAGCACTGTAATATAGGTAAGCATAGCGCTTGTGGAGCTGTATAGGCTGATGGATTTTAAATTGCTTATCATAGCCAAGAAGTCCGTTCTGAAAACCCCTAGAGACCCGCACACTCACCACACCAGGGCCAAGTGGAGGAAGCTATTTATAGCCCTCCAAATGCATCCCAAGGGCGGCCACAATCCAACACATGTTGCGCGGGTCCCACACCAAGAGACGGCGCCCTCAAGTGACACTGAGCAACGGTTAAACGCCCACCATCCAGTGCTAACGGAGCAAACAGTAATAACAAAGCTGTCCACAGGGGGCATCAAACAAACGGCACAGCAGTGCAAACGGCACCTCGCTATACCTATAAGGACTGCCATCCATTTATAACAGGGCAATAAAAAACAGGGAGGACTCTTTTTGTATTCACTTAACAACCAGCCCATAGCCGAATGACGGCTGCAGGGCGGTTGCTTAACTCTGGGAGGACGTACTATGACGTCCTCCCAGAATTCCCCTCTCGCGCGCGCCCCCCGAACACATCCGTGACCGGACCCGGCGCATCACGGATCCCGGTAAATGGCCGCTGATCGCGGCCGTTTACAATGTGAGCGCTCCGTCAAATGACGGAGTGATCACATGTAAACAAACCGGCGTCATCCGGTTTCTCTCCTCCCTTCCTGTGTAGCGATCGGTACACTGTGAGCAGAGAGGGGGATGGGTGGATGGCTGCAGCACTGTGGGTTGGATGTGTAGTGCCCACAGCGCTGCACAGTGACATCCAGCCAGCCATCCATCCATGCTCAGCCATCCCTAATGCTCTGCACCACTCTGCAATGCTGTGCAATACTCTGCAATGCCCCACAATACTCTGCAATGCCCCACAATACTCTGCAATACCCCCACAATACTATGCAATACCCCCACAGTACTCTGCAATACCCCGCAGTACTCTGCAATACCCCGCAGTACTCTGCAATACCCCGCAGTACTCTGCAATACCCCGCAGTACTCTGCAATACCCCGCAGTACACTGCAATACCCCGCAGTACACTGCAATACTCGGTGATACCCAGCCATACTCTGCAATACTCGGTAATACCCAGCCATACCCTGCAATACTCGGTGATACCCAGCCATGCCCAGTCATACTCGGCGATACTCTGCAATACCCAGCCATACCCTGCCATGCTGAGCCATACTCGGCTGTACTCGGCCTCTGTATGTGGCCAGGCTGTGGAAGTCTCACACATGTGGTATCGCCGTACTCAGGAGGAGTAGGAGAATCTATTTTGGGGTGTCATATTTGGTATGTACATGCTATGTGTTAGAAATATTGTATAAATGGACAACTTTGTGTTAAAAAAAAATGCATTTTATCCACTTCCCGCCCGCCGGCTGTCATACAACGTCCTTGACTTTGTGCGGGGATATCTGAATGATGCCTGCGGCTACAGGCATCATTCAGATATCAGCTTTTTCAGCCAGCGATTCCCTACACAATAAGAAAGATCATAGTGGCTGTTCCACTGCTTGATCGTTCTTACGGGAGGCGAGAGGGGATGTCCCCCCCTCCCGCCGCCCTCCAGTGCTTCTACCGACTCACCGCTACGATCAAAGCCAGGATCTTTTTTTTTTTTTTTTTTTTTATTTCAGGCTTCCCAGCCTAGAGGTGAGATGTGGGGTCTTATTGACCCCATATCTCACTGTAAAGAGGACCTGTCATGCCATATTCCTATTACAAGGGATGTTTACATTCCTTGTAATAGGAATAAAAGTGGTCAAAAATTTTTTTTTTTAGAAAAAAGCATCAAACTATAATAAATAAAGTAAAATGAACAATAAAAAAAAATACAAAATTTTTAAAGCGCCCCTGTCCCTGTGTGCTCGCATGCAGAAGCGAACGCATACGTAAGTCCCGCCCGCATATGAAAACTGTGTTCAAACCACACATGTGAGGTATCGCTGCGATCGGTAGAGTGAGAGCAATGATTTTGGCCCTAGACCTCCTCTGTAACTCAAAACATGTAACCAGTAAAAAATTTTAAAGCGTCGCCTATGGGGATTTTTGAGTAGCAAAGTTTGGCGCCATTCCACAAGCACATGCAATTTTGAAAGGTGACATGTTGGGTATCTATTTACTCGGCGTAACTTCATCTTTCACATTATGCAAAAACATTGGGCTAACTTCACTGTTTTTTTCCAAAAAAAAGCGTTAAAAAAATTGCTGCGCAAATACCGTGCGAGATAAAAAGTTGCAATGACCACCATTGTATTCTCTAGGGTCTTTGCTAAAAAAACATATATAATGTTTTGGGGTTCTATGTAATTTTCTAGCTAATAAATGATGATTTTTACATGTAGGAGAGAAATGTCAGAATTGGCCTGGGTGCTCCAGAACGCCTGAAGGTGCTCCCCTGCATGTTGGGCCTCTGTATGTGGCCACGCTGTGTAAAAGTCTCACACATGTGGTATCGCCATACTCGGGAGTAATAGCAGAATGTGTTTTGGGGTGTAATTTGTGGTATGCATATGTGGTGTGTGAGAAATAACCTGCTAATATGACAATTTTGTGAAAAAAAAAAAAGTTAAAAAAAAAAACTTGATATTGCAAAGAATTGTGGGAAAAAATGACAACTTCACCATGCATCTTTCTAAATACCTTGGAATGTCTTCTTTCCAAAAAGGGGTCATTTGGGGGGTATTTGTACTTTTCTGGCATGTTAGGGTCTCAAGAAATTAGATAGGCAGTCAGTACTTCAGGTGTGATCAATTTTCAGATATTCGCACCATAGCTTTTGGACTCTATAACTTTCACAAAGACCAAATAATATCCACCGATTTGGGTTATTTTTACCAAAGATATGTAGCGGTATAAATTTTGGCTAAAATATATGAAGAAAAATTACTAATTTGCAAAATTTTATAACCGAAATGAAGAAAAATTTATTTTTTTACAGATTTTTCGGTCTTTTTTCTTTTATAGCGCAAAAATAAAGAACCCAGCGGTGATTAAATACCACCAAAAGAAAGCTCTATTTGTGTGAAAAAAAGGACAAAAATTTCATATAGATACAGTGTTGCATGACTGAGTAATTGTCATTCAAAATGTGAGAGCACCAAAAGCTGAAAATTGGTCTGGTTATTAAGGGGGTTTAAGTGCCCAGTGGTCAAGTGGTTAAGCAAGGACTGAAATTAAAATCAAGGAGAATCCTCATGCAAGATAAAAGATGCACCCAATATGTCACCTAGATCTACAGAAGACAATCAATTGAGAAAAAACATGTTTCTGCAGTGCTATCGTAGATGTATAACAAAGAATATATATATATATCACTGTCTAAGAATTATATATTATATCATAGAGCTTAGTAAGCTGAATATTACATATGTAATTATATATTAATAAACTTTTTCAACAGAGAAAAAAGAGCAAAAGAAAATGAAAATAAAAATAAAATTACCCATATTATTAAGAGTTAATATCTCAACATTTACACTATGAAGGACAAGAGAGAAGTTAAACACTGGTCAAACAAATCTCAATAAATATATATATATATATATATATATATATATATATATATATATATATATATATATAATATCTCCATAGGCTCTCTCATAGAAAAGGTCTGAAGCTCAACATATCATTTAGGCCCGGGGATGATGTAGCTTGTAGATTTTATACCCATTGGGTTTCTTTCTGTAGAACCCTTTCATCAAAATTGCCACCACGAGGGTCTTCATAGACCCTATCCTGGGCGGCAAATCTGAACACATTGTGATTATATCTATATCTTAAAAGCCACATGATGACCGATGGCCGTGTTAAGCAGACCAGATGTAACATAGTACATGTGGTCTTTCATCCTTTTCCACAGTGGTCTAATGATTTGGCCAATGTAGAATGCTCCACATTGGCATACAATGATATATATAGAATTCCTTTAGTTTGACAGGTTATGTGGTGACGAATTGTATGGGTTCATCCATTAGGGAGCAAGACAGAGGCACCTTCAATAAGCAGGTGACCGTAGTCACATGCTCCACATTGGTAAATCCCTGGTCTATCACATTTGTTTATTTTTAGACTGTATATATTGACTCTGCACAACACTGTCCCTAATCGATCCTGATCGTCTAAAGGTGTTTTCCGGATTAGTTCCTATATATTTGATTAGTATTGGGTCAGCTGAAAGTAAGTGCCAGTGTTTCTGCATAATTTCACGTATTATTTTTTTTTGGTCTGAATAAGTAGTTCTAAATCTGACCGTATTAGTCTTTTTTTTCTTTAGTTCCGAGAACAAAGTGCATCTCTAGACTTACCCTGTGCTTTTTTAAAAGCTTTTTTTTAGGCAGGACCTGCTATATCCCCTAGCCAATAATCCGCTATAAAGAAGTTCGGCCTCATGCCTGAAGGCAGCCTCACTTGAGCAGTTCCTCCTAAGGCGAAAATA
Source organism: Aquarana catesbeiana (assembly GCF_042186555.1). Lineage (NCBI taxonomy): Eukaryota > Metazoa > Chordata > Amphibia > Anura > Ranidae > Aquarana > Aquarana catesbeiana. Next base: position 104,498,213 of record NC_133324.1, on the reverse strand, counting down.
TTGGCTAAAGGGGATACTTTGTACCAATGAATGCGGATGGGCACTGGACGCATGCAGGATCGTATTCCCTGCTGTGGGCTTGCGGTATAGAGATGTACTAATTGTTCCATCTGCCTCAATATTTAATGTGATGTCAAGATATGAGATACTGCTCTCATTGGACTCCATTGTGAACTTAAGATTGTAATTATTTGTGTCCAGCATTGACATAAAACGCTGCAGGTTAGCATAGGAGGGAGCACATGTGCCCATAGTCACCCCCTGTAACTAGAGGAAGTAGGACTCGTCAAAAGAAAATGTTTTTTGTGAGGATAGGAGACAAAAGTTGTAGCACAAACCTGTTTAATCCATCCCACTTGGGGCCCCTTTCTCTAAGGAATCTAGGTATTATTTCTAGACCATATTGGTGAGGAATTGAGGGATATAAGGCCTCAATGTCAACAAGGAGACACCCTTGTGGGACATGGAGGTCATCCAGATTTTTTAAAAGGTCTGAGGTGTCCTTTATGTAAGAGGGCAACGTGACTACATGTGGACGAAGATATTCGTCCACAAATCTACTGGCTCTTTCCGTCTTTGAACCGTCTCCCGAGATGATTGGACGCCCAGGAGAAATATTTTGGTTTTTATGCATTTTTGGAAGCGAGTAAAAGGTAGGAGTTCTGGGGAATGAAACTTGAATCCCTTAAATGTCTTTTGTGAGCAACCAAGCACCTGTTCTGTTTTGTCTGACTGCAGCTTAGGCTAACTGTTTTAGAGACTATATGTATATAATTGGTAACTAATGGATGTCCATACTATTTTGGTTCTATGGCTCATAGTGTCCAAGTCTAGGTCACCACCCCCCTCCCATTCCTTCTTTCCTATCTGGCTGTAGATTTTCATGTGATAATTCTGGAAATATACTTGCCACAGTGTACGTCTAGCCCAGTGAGTATTTTCCTAATTTCTCCCCTCGAACATTCATAATTTTTTTTTTCGATTTTTGAATGACTATTGTCATTATATATTGTTCTAGTTGGCGTTCTTGTATGAACACTCAAGTATTGGGAATACTATAGATGAGATTTTTTGAAGTTCTATGGGTGAGACTATCTTTCATGGATTCCTCTGCAAGGTATTTTTGTATGCCCTATATGTCGCTCAGATACGACGATAATCTATTTTTAACATATGTCATTATTATATGAAGTTTTATTTATATGTTTTCATTGTAGATAGTGAGACCTGTTTTTCTCCAACAATCCCTGACGAAGCTAGACAGCGAAATGTGTTGACGCACAGGGACTCACTACTATGTACACTATGCATGCTTATTTTTGTCGTGAATTATGTATATGTTTTTAACTTTTGACACCTTTTCTTGCTTTATGTACCATGTATTATAAATAAAATATATTTTTCTATATATTTCCCACTGTCTATGTTACCTTTAAAGTCCGACCTTTGTGGCTATCATATGCCCAATTTTTTTCTTTCATATCAAATTCTCATACGGATCTGGCTAGAGAAGTGTCTTTTCTACTTTATTCTATGTTCTTAGATCACTGGCTTGCGCCTTTCTATCTTTCAGTTGTAAACAATGGACGGCTTCCTTTCATGCCATCCATTGTGTACAGTTGGGTTGCTAGATGTGATTGGTCACAGTAGTCGCATGGTATAAACGGGCCAATCACAGCCCATCTGTACCATGTGATTAGATGTGACTTATCACAGCTAACCACATCAAAACACACTGAATTAATCTGTTTTATTCAGTAAAAAATGGTTACTTATACCAGTAAAATTCACTAGTATAAACATTCATAATGTGTAAAAAAAAAAGTCCTGATCACTTGTCTCTGATCACCCCATGGCATTTTAAGGTCTCAAGAAATGAGATGGGCCATCAGTACATATATACCATATATACCATAGTTTATGGACTCTATAACTTTACTACAGACTAAATAATATACACAGATTTGTGTGATTTTCACCAAAGGTAAGTAGCTGGCGTTTCGGCCTAAATATATAAAGAGCGATTATTTATTTGCAAAATTTTATAACGGAAACCTCTTCTTTTTGTTTTCACAAAAAAAAAGATAAAAATGTCATATGGGTACAGTGTTGCATAACTGCGCAATTGTCATTCAAAGTGTCATTCAAAGTGTGAAGCGCTGAAAGCTGAAAATTGCCCTGGGCAAGAAGGGGTAAATGTACTCGGTATTGAAGTGGTTAAAGTTTGTTATTGGCCTCTCTAGAGTGCCTTATACCCATTGTCATTGTTAATTCAGTTATACAAACTCTCCTGTTGCAATTTGTTAAATACTATGTAATGAATCGTATGCTGATGTCCATTTTTTTTTTTTCTGTTCTTTTTTTACCTTCCTACGTGGGAACTTATTTGTTTTATAAAGGTTTTATTACCTCATGTACAGTTATAAATAGCGATGGAACAGTTTTTCGTTTTTTTTTTTTTTTTTTGCATGTTTCAAAAATTTTAATAGAAATATATAAATTTATAAAAATACATTTTGCTTGATTTGAGAATATTGTTATCAACGAAGCCAGAAGAATTATGGTCTTTTTCTATAACAGGATATTACATTAGGAATATGCAAGAGAAGTGGAGCTCATTAGAAAAAAAACGTTAACTACCAAATTAGGAAGTAAAATTTCTCTCTTTAGTAACAGCCGCCTCCAAAATTGTTGTGGCCAAAAGCAAGACTGGTGCTGTTCCATCAATGTTTAAAAAATAACTTTCTTCAGATCTCCTTACTTTGATAGCTCTCAAAAGACCAGTGCTTCCTGAAAGCTCTGTAAGGGAACGCCTAAGAAATATAACACATATTAAAGGTGAAGAATGTGTAGAGCTTGCCATGCAAGTCAGCAAGAATAGGCTCACTGAGCAAAAGCTGTTAATCATACATATTGATTTGAGGAACAGTTGGGTATTAAATGTATCAAACTTGGACTATTGCAGAGCACATATTGGAGGCAAGGGTATTTTCATTTAGAAAATAGATCATCATTCAACTACGTTTTATGGCACTGAAAGTAGTGAAAAACAGCTTTTAGTTCTAAAAAAAAGTTATTGTGGTTAAAGGATGCTGGAGTGAATAATAGAAACGAGCATCTCCTCTACCGAAGTTAAGACGGCTAAATGAGGTCTCTTTGTACAGGACATTTTGTTACATGATTCACTTCACTAGAGCAATGAAGCAAGGAAGTAATCGAAGGCTGTTCTGACGCACACAAATATTTTTATGTAAAAATACCATGTGTGCTACGTTTTGGTTTGTGTTTAGAGATTAGGATAGCTCTGTGCCCATATTTTCGATTTTGGTGGTGGATTATTTTTATTTTTTCTTAACTGTGGCCAGTAGATGAATGGCAGATGTTCAGATGATAAATGACTTTGGTGCTAAAGACTCTTGTACGATGGCCCAGTGTGTGGTCTTTGCCTGGCTGTATGTGTGAATGTTCATTACCAAAAAAAGTACTGAATCTGTGGGCAGCTCTGTCAATGTAAGTACAATTTTAATTTGTATACCAGTTCATACTACCTATACCCACTCACTCAAACCTTCCTTAGCATTAACAGCATTTCCAATGAACAGTATTTAAAAGTTGTAGAGCATGTATTGGAATGAATTGCCTTTATCGTTCAAGTGGTTGAGCTGGCTCTGTGTGGCCAATGGCTCCTGCTGCTGTCTCTGAGCCAATGAGGAGGGAGAGAGCGGAAAGAACCTCCCCTATCGTGCGCAACACTGGTATCACATACCTGGTGATGACTGGAATGCTGCGGAGGCCACTTTTGCACCTCCTGCCCAATACTCCTGAAGGTGGAGACAGGGAGTGACGGCACGGAGTGGCACAAATGCCAGAGTAGGTGGCTGGTGACGTTTGCCCTTAGGTGGATGAACCTGGGGTTCGCAGTCGTAAGAACAGGATACTGAAGCAGCTTGGCACCAGAGCAGGAGATGGTAGCAGAGCCGGAATGCAGGCAGCGACCAGCGTCAGTCAGATAACAAGTCAAGGAAGCAGGCCAAGTCGGTAACAGCCTGGCAGCGCAGTACAGAATCAGCAGGCAAAGACAAGTCCAGTGAACAGGCCGAGGTCAGAGAGATCAGGTGAACAAGGTTAATGCAGGAGCAAAGACAAGGTCCAGGAGAAAGCTGGTTCATACACAGGCAAGCGGGTTAAATGGATCAGGTCATAGGAATAAAGGTACTAGCTGGAGACCATGGTGACAGGCCAGTTTAACGTGCGCGTACATGAATGCAGGCACGATTAACTCTAATACATCTATTGCCTCTTTGCCTAGAAGTATTTGCATGCGAGCAAAGCACATGAATTTGAGCATAAGCCGCACTGGTTTTCTGGTGCTGGGAATCTGGTTTACCTTACAGATGGATCAAGATTGGCCTCAAGTAAGCATTAAAACCTTCAGCCTTTTAAAACCACTTTAAATCATTGCAATTTTTCTCCTATTTGGTGCCAGTTATAGGACCTCTGTCAAGGCATTGGCCACATGACCAGTGCAAATTATTGGGTACGTCATGTTTGATAAAGGATCATGCCGCTCTTTAACACTTGGCAGAAATATTGTATTTCTCAAGATGGGAGCTGTGCTATATTAGAAATACTCCTAGGAACCACACTTTACAAAGAGGCCTTTACGAGGCAGCGTGCTTTTCACATATATTAGCACATATATAGACCAGTTTTTAATACAAAGTGTTAAAGGAGTTCTTACGGTTTCTTCGATTTTTAAATTCTCATCATCTTCTATATTGACTATGGGCAGGACAGGCTTGTGAATGTTTTTAATCGCTATCTGTGTTCCTTTTGGGAAGATTCACTCCTTTTGTCCTGGTGGCCTACATAAGTAATACTCAAATGAGGAACCGTGCCAATGGTCTTAAAGGGCATTTTCTTCACTTTTTAGAGAGATCCTTTCATATTCTGTTGTGTAAAATCTAATGAGACATAAATGGTAAAAAGATAACCGACAGGGGTTTTCTCCATTTCCTATGCTAGCCATGCCCACTCTAAATATAAATATAAAGATAGATGAATATTAAAAAAACAAGGTTTTGGCTTTAGATAACATTATAATTAAAGGGGTTGTAAACCCTCATATTTTTTTTTTTTTCTTTTTAAATAACAAACATGTCATACTTACCTCAACTCTGCAGTTAGTTTTGCACAGAGTGGCCCTGATCCACCTCTTCTAGGGGCCCCTGGCGGCGCTATAAGCTCCTCTCCACATTGGTAAACCCCCTAGGAGAAGCGCTCTCCCTGGGGGTTACTGCGCTCCTGAGTCTGGCTTTTGCATCCATAGACACAGAATTCCAGATTTGGCTCCGCCCCCGGCGCACACGTCATTGGATTTGATTGACAGCAGCGGGAGCCAATGGCTGCACTGCTATCAATCTGTTCAATCAAGAGCCTAGACAACGGGCAGAGAGGTAGAGCGTGTCTCCGCCGTGGGATTGAACGGGCTCAGGTGAGTAAAACGGGAGCGCTGGGGGGGGGGGGGGAGCGGTCAGCGTCGATGTTTTTTCACCTTAATGCATAGGATGCATTAAGGTGAAAAAACACGAGGGTTTACAACCCCTTTGAGTAGACCTAGAAATAAATATATTTGCAGCTGTCATTTACATGGTTTTGTTTATAAATAAAGCCAAATGGTCATAACTAATCAAGGCAATCGCATGAAGGAAAACCATGTTGATTGGTTGACGGTCATTAGTGAAGAACCAGAGCCCAGGTCTAACAGCAGCATTTAGAGCTGTAAAAGGCAAATGTACATTAACATTGTGCAGAGGAACTTTTATCTGCAGATTGTAGATGAGAAGGGGTTTTTAATAGTAAATGTAGTGTTGCGAATATAAATTTAATAGGAGTATTTATTTTATACATTTTTATCACTTCCTGAATTTGTCAGAGCTATATAAAAAATAAACAAAGTATATACACACATGCATGTTTTATATTTATACATGAACATTTTTGATTTTATATTCACTTCATCCAAGTAATTGGCTTGCCTGAGATCAAAGGTTTATTGCAGCAGACCAATAAACTTCACCTTAGTCTCTTTATTTACAGTCCTATGTAAGATTTTCAACTTACCCAGCCAAATGACATGCTGCCCTGATTTAACATAACCTGTGTGGGGAGCAAACTGTAACATGACATGTTTCTACAAATATTAACTTGCGATTAACTCACTGAACAAAGCTACAAAAGTGGTATGTGAAAAGTTTGGGTACTTTGTCAGTCATATTCACAAGCTCCATATGGTTTTTGTAGTCGGCTAGCAGCCTTTCTTATATTGCGTTAGGATTTTTTTTCACCCCCTTGACAAAAATATGTAGTAAAGAAATATTCTTGGGTTATTTTGCATATACCTGTAGATGTTGATTTAATCCGGTCTGAGAGGTATGGGCCCATTCCAAACCTTTAAAAGAGAACTGTATTTTTTATTTTTTTTATATCTTCCCTCTCAAGTTACCCCATACCCATAGCAATCCCCACACCCCCCAAGCCTTGTGCTCACTTGTCCATACTTCTGTGGGATCCACGCTTTGCAGCCTCCTGGGAGCTGTACAGCCATTACTGCAAACAGTCCTGGCTGGTTCCTTGGTTCAGGAATCCTTGTAATATTTCAAGCCCTTGTGTCACAAGACCAGTGTCACACAATGGTCAAATGGTTTCTGGGCTTCCGGTGTTTCTTGTCACCTTTAAACCAGTATTAATCCCAAAGCAAACCTTTATTATATTGCAGTTTATCAATTCTTAAATGTGATGGCTGCATTCATTTTTTGTTTTTTTGGGGGGCTTTTTTTCATGGCCGGTAAATCTGTTCTTTTCAACAGTTCAAGTTATCAAGCAAAAGTGGCAGTTAACCTGCCCATACATTATACAATTTTCTTGTTCAATTACCTTTAGATTTACCTTCAACTATGTAGTGCAAGGGCCTGCCTGATTGCATGCAAATTGAAAGTGTTTAGGTTTGACCTCATATTATATGTTTTTTTGTAAATCTAAAGGAAAATTGTATAAGAACATTGTATAATGTATGGCCAGACTTAGAGTGTTGAGACAAACTATTTAAAGGAGAAGTTCAAATAAATTGTTGGAGTTCAGCTTAAATTTGTTGTTGTAGTTAAACCTGCTAGTACATCGAACACTCCCCTCCCCCCAGATTAACAATGCTGCTGTCCAACGGTGCTGCTTCTGTAACCAGAAGCACAGGGGCACCATTTAATGCAGGTGTTACTGGTCAGATTATCAGGTGAAACCAGAGGATAAAAGGGAAAACGAATGCAGCATGATGGGTATGCTGCAACATATTACATGTTTGGCTTTAGGTTTAATACCAACTTGAGGAATCCTTTGCCTCCAGGAATACTCGCCTTCAATTTATTTATTGCTGTATATGCCTCAAGATAGAAGTTCTGTTATATTGGCATTAGGCTACATTCACTCTGGCAGTTTAGGCTGGTGCGAATTGCTGCTGCAGTGAGCGGCTAGGTGCGGCCGATGCCCCCCCGGCAGGTCGCTGGCAGTCGTAACTCTTCGTGGCACTCTGCACAGCCAGCGTTTTCTCTGAGCGGTAAGTTGCGAAGCGAAGAATCGTACAGGAAGCAGCTGCCTCCTTAAAACATGTGGTAGGCTTACAAAATCTGCCCATTCCAAAAAAAAATGTAAGCAGAGTTTCTGAATTTAGTATCGTTTTTCAAATCGCACCGACTGTTTACACCTAATGCTTGGAGTAGTATACCTAATTTTTATTTGTGTCCAATTTTTTATTTTCAATAGATTCTAAATAGAATTGAATGCATGGTTTTCTAATGTTTACTAAGCTTCTTTATTAGTTTTGCTTATCTTTATAAAGTTGCAGTGTTAAGCTAATATTCCTTACTCATTAACTTTTCAGAAATTCACAAGTGAGATCATGCTACACCCGTACTTGGCTCCACTAGCTGGCCATCTCCAAGTGCTGTTTCTATGTAGCTAGTCTGTGCTGTCCTGAGTGTGTTCTGTTTTATTGTTTATGCTTGCCTTCTTCTTGAACTACAATTCCCAAGGCACTCTGGGAAAAACTACTCATAGTAAAACATTTTTTTCGTCTCCAACTTTCTTGTGTTCAAACTTTGCTGGACGAGCCTGTAAATAAGTGCATCTGCTTAATATCAGCATCTAGGCTTAATAGCAAAGCTGAAACAGAAAAAAAAAACATGACAGATTGTGGTAAACCGCTTCTGAGACTTTTTTTTTTTCTTCTAACATTTTCAATGTGTTAAATGGTTGGGTGAAATATTTACGTCTGTATACCACTACGGTCGGTCCAAATGTTTTACTTACAATTCCTTAACTTAAAGAGCTGCTTTAGTCAGTTGAAAAAAGAAAAACGTATGTTCGAACTGGGATAATAAGCAACTGTCCTTCCATATGTGTTTAGCAGACAGTCCTTAGTTCTGCCAGTCTCCAAAAGTGAGATTTGCTTTCTGATTGTACAGCCCTTTTTCTCGAGTGAGTTGCATCTCCACCTTCTGAAACTTGCTGACCTAATTTTAGCTATTAGACGTTCACATATTTGACAAATAAGTTTGATAACAGGCCATCTCTGATTCTGTAGCTGCAGGTACTGTGGAGCAATTCATACTCAAAATCACAAGAAATTCTGTGAAGTTCTTGGATTTGGGATCTTGGAACTCTGCTCTGTATTGTGTACTTGCACTATGTTTGTTTAAGGCTCCATTCACACCTGAGTGTAGCAATTTACTTGCATTCTTCAAGCATTTTTGCAGGTGTTTTTGTTTAGCCAATAGCTAGCAATAGGGTGGGGGGCTGGCGGTTGAGAGCTGCTGTTTGAGCAGAAAACTAGTGACAAAAATCTCGTAATAGCATTTCTATTGAAGTCTATGGGGCCAAAAACGCTTGTAATCTGCCAAAGAGAGGCTCATGTACTTTTTTTGAGCGGCAGGCATTTTGCTTTGCGACAGAACGTTCATATGTTAATGGGGGCCATTGAAATGAATAGGATTTGGCTTGTTGAGCGTTTTAGCTACAAGCTTCAAGCAGAAAATTGCTCAGGTGTGAATGGGGCCTTAAGGTAAGGATTAAGGATGAGCTGAACACCCCCCAGTTCGGTTCACACCAGAACTCGGACGAACACGGTTAAAGTCTATGGGACATGAACATGAAAAATCAAAAGTGCTCATTTGAAAGGCTTATATGCAAGTTATTGCCATAAAAAGTGTTTCGGGGACCCGGGTCCTGCCCCAAGGGACATGTATCGATGCAAATTTTTTTTTTTTTTAAACGGCTGGTTTTTCGGGAGCAGTGATTTTTTTTTTTTTTTTTTATGGCTTAAAGTGAAACAATAAAAATGAAATATTCCTTTAAATATCATGCCTGGGGGGTGTCTATAGTATGCCTGTAAAGTGGCACATTTTTTCCGTGTTTAGAACAGTACTACAGCAAAATGACATGTCTAAAGAAAAAAAATCGTCATTTAATACTGATCGCGGCTGTAATGAATTGTTGGGTGTCGGCAGTATAAATAAAACTCATCGAAAAAAAACGGCATGGGTCTCCCCCCCAGTCTATTACCAGGCCCTTTCGGTCTGGTATGAATGTTAGGGGGAACCCCGAACCAAATTTTTTTTTTTAAATTGCGTGGGGGTCCCCCCAAAATCCATATCAGGCTATTCAGGTCTGGTATGGAAATTAAGGGGAACCCTACACCAAATTTAAAAAATGGCGTAGGGGTCCCCCCAAAGGGTCTGGTATGGATTTTAAGGGGAACCCTGTGCCAAAATTTTAAAAAAATGGTGAAGGGGTCCCCCCAAAATCCATACCAGACCCTTATCCGAGCGCACAGCCTCACAGGCCTCAGGAAAAGAGGGGGGACGAGAGAGCACCCCCTCCTGAACCGTACCAGGTCATATGCCCTCAATATGGGGAGAGTGCTTTGAGGTCTGACCTCAAAGCACCTTATCCCCATGTTGATGGGGACAAGGGCCTCATCCCCACAAACCTTGTCCGGTGGTTGTGGGGGTATGCGGACGGGGGGCTTATCGGAATCTGGAAACCCCCTTTAACAAGGGAAGGGAAGCACCTGTGGCGTCGGGGGGGGGGGGGGGGGTTCGTCGGGTGGCGTGGATTTACATCGCGGGCCATTTTTAGTTTTTTATCTTTTAATAAAGGACTTGTCCCAAGCTGTCTTGTCTTTTTTACCATTTTTGACGCTTTTTTTGTGAAATGGTAGGGGTACAATGTACCCCGTTACCAATTCACATGGGGGGGCTGGGATCTGGGAGTCCCCTTGCTAAAGGGGGCTTCCAGATTGCGATAAGCCCCCCGCCCGCATACCCCCACAACCACCGGGCAAGGGTTGTGCGGATGTTGAGGGCATGTTGCCTGGTACAATACAGCAGGGGAGGCGCTCTCTCATCCCCCCCTTTTCCTGCGGCCTGCCGGGTTTCGTGCTCGGATAAGGGTCTGGTATGGATTTTGGGGGGACCCCTACGCCATTTTTTTTTTTAATTTGGCGCAGGGTTCCCCTTAATTTCCATACCAGACCTGAAGGGCCTGGTATGGATTTGGGGGCACCCCCACGCAAATTTTTTTAAAATTTTTGGTTTGGGGTCCCCCTTAATATTCATACCAGACCCAAAGGGCCTGGTAATGGACTGGGGGGGGGGACCCATGCCATTTTTTTTTCAATGAGTTTTATCTATATTGCCGAGGCCCGACAATTCATTACAGCCTCGATCAGTTTTAAATGACAATTTTTCCTTTAGACATGTCTTTTTGCTGTGGTACTGTTCTAAACACGAGAAACATGTGCCATGTGAATATTTCATTTTTATTGTTTCACTTTAAGCATTAAAAAAATCGCTGCTCCCGAAAAAACAGACTTTAAAAAAAAAAAAAAAAAATTTACATTGATACATGTCCCCTGGGGCAGGACCCAGGTCCTCAAACACTTTTTATGACCATAACTTGCATATAAGCCTTTAAAATTAGCACTTTTGAGTTTTCATTTTAGTGTCCCATAGACTTTAACGATGTTCCGGCGGCTTTCGAATTTACCCCGAACACCGCATATTGTTAGGTGTTCGGCGAACATCCAAACAACCAAACTTCGGCCTGAACTTATGCTCGGGCCGAACCGTTCGCCCATCCCTTGTAAGGATTTTGCAGGCTTTAAAGTTACTGCTGGGGTGGGAGGAACGGAATGAACTTAGCCTGGTCCCTATACAGTAAGTTATTTTTCCACTCCTGCACAGTCTATGAAATACCCTTTAACTCAATCTCATTCTGCCATGGTAAGCCAGATCTGAAATTCTGTTTGTTCTGTGGATTATAGGATTTTAATGTAAAAACTAATGTTTTTTCCACAGTTTAAAATAAGTTAAATGTTATTATAGTTAAGTTCTATACTGGCTAAAGTTTTTCTTTTTTTTTTTTAATTTTGTCTTTTTAAGATAGAGTCCTATTATAGGATAATTATACCCATATTTTCAGAACCCTCTTATTGTAAATACTCATAGACAGTTGGTGTGAACAGATAATATTTTGTGGAATATTCCATAAACTGTATATAAATTACAGCTTTTCTCAAGTAATTTTTATTTTCATCACTGACAACATAGACAGACAAAAAAGCCTCTAAAATGTACATACCACTCAAACGGCTTCTGTAAAAACCGGTTTTAATAATGTTCATAACTAAATATATACCTGTTTTAGGAGATCATAAGAACAGCTGACAACCTGTCCGGAATGCCCTTATTAAAGTGGTGTTTTGTTACTGTGTGAAGAAGTACGTTATTCGTAATAGCTTGCTTGTTAAAGCAGTAGTAAACTGTCATAAAAATAAAAAACAATGCCCCCCCCCCCCGCAGGTTTAAGTCATAATGTACTAGAATGCACAGCATACTAGCACATTATGACAGACTTACCTGTACACAGAGCAGCACAATGCTGCCACAGTTCCCTGGCGCTGCCATTTTCACCCTGTCCTCTTTCCGGGTCCATGGGCTCCAGCTATACGAATGGCTGGGGCTGCAATAACACTACCATGCATGCACGCAGGAGCTTTCAGCTCCGACGCGGAGCTGTGAAAGTCCGGCACAAAATCCCGTCCCTTCAGAGCACATGCTCTGGTGACTTTACCGGCTGCATTTTGTGTGAATATCTCCTAAATAAGACTTACCTGTAGGTACAAGTTCAAAAGTCGAGTTTATTTAAACTTTTTAAACAGTTGCCGACTGCCTCACGACTATATATACGTCGGCAGAATGGCACGGGCAGGCAGAATCGCGTACCTGTACGTGATCTGCCTCCCGCGGGCAGGGGGTCCGATCGGACACCCCCCCCCCCCCCCCCCGTGCAGGAGGTGGTCGGCATTTGTCCCCCGGCGATCGGAGGTGAGGGGGAGGCCATCCATTCGTCACACTGACACCAAGCAGTTTTTTTTGTTTTTTTTCTGATTACTGCATTGGTGTCAGTTTGTGACAGTTAGTGTGGTAGGGCAGTTAGTATTAGCCCCCTTTAGGTCTAGGATTAGCGCCAGTACCGCTAACACCCACGCACGCACCGTACACCTCCCTTAGTGGTATAGTATCTGAACAGATCAATATCTGATCCGATCAGATCTATACTAGCATCCCCAGCAGTTTAGGGTTCCCAAAAACGCAGTGTTAGCGGGATCAGCCCAGATACCTGCTAGCACCTGCATTTTGCCCCTCCGCCCAGCCCAGCCCACCCAATTGCAGTATCAATCGATCACTGTCACTTACAAAACACTAAACATATAACTGCAGCCTTCGCAGAGTCAGGCCTGATCCCTGCGATCGCTAACAGTTTTTTTGGTAGCGTTTTGGTGAACTGGCAAGCACCAGCGGCCTAGTACACCCCAGTCATAGTCAAACCAGCACTGCAGTAACACTTGGTGACGTGGCGAGTCCCATAAATGCAGTTCAAGCTGGTGAGGTGGCAAGCACAAGTAGTGTCCAAGCTGGTGGTAAGTAGACTTTGGCTTTTTCCTGGGCATTCCCCAGACACTTGTTGGTACCTTTTTTAGCCTCCCAATGCTGCTTACTGCGATAGCCAGCTATAAATGAGAGTAGAGTCTGCAAAAGACTTGGGACTGGGGAAGAGGTTCACCTTCCAGCAGGACAACGACCCTAAACATACAGCCAGAGCTACAAGGGAATGGTTTAGATCAAAACATATTCATGTGTTAGAATGGCCCAGTCAAAGTCCAGACCCAAATCCAATTGACAATCTGTGGCAAGACTCAAACTGCTGTTCAGATGCTCTCTATCAAATCTGACAGAGCTTGAGCTATTTTGCAAGGAAGAATGGGCAAAAATGTCACTTTCTAGATGTACATACCCAAAAAGACTTGCAGCTGTAATTGCAGTAAAAGGTTGTGCTACAAAGTATTGACTCGGGGGGAGCGAGATAAAATGCACGCCACACTTTTCAGATATTTATTTGTAAAACATTTTGAAAACCATTTATCATTTTCCTTCCACTTCACAATTATGTGCCACTTTGTGTTGGTCTATCACATAAAATCCCAATAAAATAAATTTAAATTTTTGGTTGTAAGGGCTCTTTCACATGGGGCGGATCAGTGATGATCCGCCCCGTGAACACCCGCTTGCTCAGCGGGGATCGCTCCGCCGATCCCCGCTGAGCAGAAAGATGACAGGTCCATCGCTGCACACTGTAGTGTCCGTCGTCACCCGATCCGATCCGAAAACGGATGGAAAAGTAGGGTTTTCCTCTGTTACACTTTTCGGATCGGAGCGGGTCGGATGTCAGCGGACATGTCACCGCTGACATCCGACGCTCCATAGAGATACATGTATGTCCGTTTTTCATCCGAAAATGGAAGGATGAAAAACGAACATACGGATCCCTCGTGTGAAAGAGGCCTAACATGACAAAATGTGAAAAATGTCAAGGGGTATGAATACTTTTCCAAGGCACTGTATCTTCAAAATTCACAATAGAGAAACAGAAATCACTGATACTACTTTTTTTTTTTTCCTAGCAGCAGAAACTTGGAAACCTGCCAACCTTCTAATCTAAGTAAATGAGTACTGTAAACTATCAAGAACTGATTAAAACGCAACTTCAGAATCTTTTTAAATCTTGAGTAATCCTTGCTTCACCATACCTGCAGCTAAAGCAGTCAGTGGGGCTTTTACTTCTAGTTCGGTATATTTAAATACTTTAATGTTCATGGGCTGGGTAAAGGTGCACTTTAAAACAAGCATTCAGTGACCTCTAACTGCAGACAATGTGGAGCAATTCATGCTCAAAGTTTACAGAAGCAGTGAAGTCATTATCTCAGAAACCCAGCTCACCCTGCTCAGCAGTGACTCGCCAGTGTCCCTGTCTTCTCATCATGAAAACAAAGTTTTGAATCATGAAAACAAAGTTATGAAAACAGAGCAGAGGAGGTTTGGGAGAGAGGAGCAGGTTGAGTTAAGCTGCTGAGAGAACAGAGTGTTCCTCTGAAATGTGAGGATGAATTTTCCCATATCACCTGCAGCTGTAGAGGTGAATGAGAGCTCGTTTTAAACGTATTCACTGGTAGCTAAAAATTTGCAACTGCTTGAGTGCCCATAGCCTGGCCACAGGTTCACTTTAGAAGGAGAGAAAGCAAATGTTTAGATCCAGTCTTCATAAGTGTGATTTCTTGTTTATCTCGGCACTAGTTAAAGGAAATGTACTTTTTTTGTAAATATTTTTTTTATGGTCAGGACTAAACTTTTTTTGTGTATGTTATTTTTATACTGTATATAACCAAGGGACATACGGTATTTGCTCATTTCCCAAGTAGAATTTGCTTCTTGCTGATCCACTTTCACAGATAGTCTTTCTGTTAGAAAACAGTAAGCTTTATGCAGTCTTTAATGATTTCAAACATCCACAATACTCCTGGTAACCAGGTATCCTATTATCTTTGCCTAAGCTGTAACTGATGTGATTGTGCACAGTGCAGAATTTTCTTTTTTATGACCAGAAAAAAGTACTACTAATTCATTGTGGCTTCTAATGTTAGGTCCACTTAAGGAGAACCCCCTTCTCTTTCCCTGTGCTGCTAAAGAATTTAGCATTATTCTGTCAGGTGTGGTCTTCATCCGCCCCCAGCCTATGTTTCTTGCCCTCTTTGCACAGTGCATCTAAACCTTTAATCTCCGTAATCACACACAAGCCTAGCTGATGGAAATTCAGATAATTTAATGCATTTCTGCTATGTTGGCCAGACATCCAGGAAACCTCCGTATCCTTTTCTCCTTTCATTAGTAACTTGAGCTGACAATTTTCACACTGTCTCCCGTGGGTTTGCGGAACTTGGTTAAGAGAGGAGCTGTGAAAATTGTGCGAGAGAGAATGGTGAAAGGAAAAAACATAAGTGAGATATGTATCTTCATCATGTATACAGATTATGAGGCTTTCCTGTGGATTGTGGGCTACTTCTCCAGTGCATGTGTCAGTATTTATATAATTTTTGTATAATTTTATATATTTTTATAATATAATATATTTGTTGCGCTATCCCCAAAGGAGCCACTGGTTAAGATGGGTCCTCCGTTCTATACCACAACCTCCCAAAGGCCTTAACCCCTCTGACACACCAGGTAAATAGAGAGAGCAAGCAACACAATGAATATTTTCTCAACCCTCAGTACTAGGACTACCTTGAGTAAAGTGCCATGACTGTTGGTAAAAGCTAGCTTGTATATTATTATTCAGAAGGGTTATTTATTAAGCACATGCTACAGAACGACACTTGTGATTACACAATACTGGGCAACACTGGGCAAGAGAGGGTTAGGCAACAAAAGCTGCGATAATCCCAGATCAGCATAAACAGTAGCAGTGCCACCCAGAATACCAGACAGGAGGTGAACATATCTTTGATTTAACACAGGAACTATACCACTCATAAGTTCTGACAGTGGCTGTGTTAGGTCTAGACTGGCTGGGTAAACACCATCTGCGTTAAACAGCAGTGTAAAGATTAAGGGGGGAAAGGGACTATTACGTTTAGTGAAATGGGCAGGCTCCAAAGTGGGGTCTTCTGCAGGCATACGTTGGGGCCCTTAGATGACTCTTGGTGCACTAGAAGTAGTCCTTCTTCTACTCTGCATATCGTAAGAAGTGCAGCGTAACCCAAGCAAGGCAGAGCTGACGTGTGTCCAGGGGTGCGCAGAAGTTGTGATATAGCTGCACCTTGCGTTTGTAATGGTGTGGAGTGAATTTAAATGAGATGATTGTAATTGGATTCATATTAAATTGCTATCAGTATCCTGCTCTTGGCGGCTTGTCTTTTGGTTAATGGTATTGGTGGGCCAGTTGACGGTCACCAACTCTGTTGTGCTGATGGAAGGGACCCCTTATTGGTCTGGTCTCAGTGTGACTGAGCTATGACTTGGATGGCAGATAAAATAGCCTGACAATTGCTCTGCTCTACTGGCAGCAATTCTACAGTGCGGATCAAACAGACACTGATTCCAGCCTACCCTCGGGTAGCACTGATTCCAGCTTCCTTGGGTGGCTCTATCTCTTCCCCTCTCGATCCACCGGGTCTGGATGCTCAGGTTCGCTCCTGCCAAAAGAGTGGCTTTTCCCAGGCAAAAGATTATAAAGCTCCTCTGACGACTCTTGCCACACATGGACCATTGGGATCTGTAGTTTAGAAATACAGTTGTTTCATTACATGGCCGTCCCCTACTGGCTGGAGAAGAACTGTACAGCAGCATTAACTCCAGCAGACAGAAGCAGAAAGGAAATGCATTCATAGCATTTCTTTGTCTCATAACACTATAGTCCCATGCCCGGCCCCCTTCTTTTTTTTTTTTTTTTTTTTTTTTCAGGAAAATACAAAAAAAAATCAAAACGTGTTTATTACGAATGTTACATTTGATTTTAAACTGCATTTTGTGTATTGATCTATACTACTTTGTAATGAGTTCTGACCATCTTCTGCATCACATAAATGAGGAAGCACAGGACTGCTCAAAAGCCCAAGTTCCCTTTTCTTTACCTGTCTGGCCACATATGGACTCTTGTGGGTAAATCTGCCATCGGAAATGGAGGGGAGAAGGGTATAGGTTCAGTTTAGGATTTACAAAACTCACACACCTGGTCATAATTTTAGGATAATAACCTTGTAAAATACTTGGTCTACATGGGTGGTGCCTATACAAAAGGTATTCTTGTAAGCATGCAGGCTATGTATACTGTATGACCATGTGCAGGAAGCCTAAAACTCTAAAGTGTTTACAGATCAGCGAATGGTTAAAACTCCCCTATTTCTTGCCTTTTGTGTCCCATTGGAAAATCTTCCTTTGCTTTCTGTCCTAAAAAGTGGATGCCACAGTAATTGGAGGAAATTTTTCCAAAGTGAAATTAATCCTCTTGGAAGTTACCACAGAAACATGAGCTTTTCTCTCCACTGAAAATGTTAAAATTTTTGCATTTTTTTTTTTTTTTAAACTTTCAGTCCCAGTGACAATGGCTACCAGAAGCACAAAGAGAGAGAGGCACCTCTGGGTGTAGACTTTAAAAACAGTTTTATTCATAAATCTTGTGTCAATCACACTCACATTTACAAGGTCGTCAAAAGACATGTAAATGTGGAATATCCATCAAGGGGGGTATCAACAGGTCGGTCATTAAACTCCTGTTTGCTGGCTGCTCTGCGTGTGGAAGGGACACTGCTGTGAGCTTACCTGTACTTTCTGCATGACAGTCTTGTTGTTTTGATGATCCCATTTTTTCAATAAAGTGAAGTTTTTTGACTACATCCAGTGTGCGGCATCCAAATCTTCTCCTCCATTCAAGACACTGCAGTGATGCTTATGCCGGCCGCAATAACGAAAGAGAACCAGAGCGAGGCTTGGAGTGCAGGTGGATGGCGGGCGAGGAGAGATGACGTCACTGGCAAGCGACGCGTTTCCTGGGCGTACAGGCTGCGATGACGTGTCAGCCGCGCCCCTTCATCAAGCTATGGATGGATGTAACTAGAGGCCATAAAAAGGAAAAAATAGGGGGATAGGCTAAAGTGAGAATTGCTGTGATTGGTCCGAGCGGAGCTAGCTAACGTACAAGCTGGGCAAAAGGCAAAGGCAAAATACGCCACAGCTTCTGTGGCAACTTTAAACAACTTGAAAGAATAATCCACACTACTAACCTCCAGTGGTGGGATCAATTCTTTCTACAGCTATACACTGATGTTAAGATCTCACCCAGAGGCCTACGAGTCATGAAAGACTGCCCCATCTTTTTGGGGGAGGATAGCACTAAAGAATGGGCTAGTATCTGCACGACAAAATGGATGGGAATACTCATTTCCCATAGAACAAACAGGTTTAATAAACTCACTCAGCAAGTCAAAGCCATCATAGGGGAAATCTCTAGTTTTGCTGTTCATGTCCCACAGCTATGGAATGTCTAATGGAATAAAAAGAACATCCCAAAATCTACTCCTTCCTTACCACCCACCATCACTGTCCTGCATTCATCCCACCGCAGCGGATGTGATCATGTGTCGTCTTATCCTCCCATTCCGTCTCTGTTGGACATAAAGCCATATGACGTTATTATTCCTGCTAGACATTTGAATGGTTTTCCTTTTTCCTGTCACACCTCCCCCCTTCCCCCTCCCCTTCCACTGTCTTCCAGATCGCTCAATATTTCTAGTCATCATCCAAAGAAACTCAAGAAAGACCCTGCCAACAATAAGAATGTAGAACTGATTAATGCTCTTAATCAGTTCTACAACAGATCATCGAGCACCTTACGAGTTTCATTACCGACAAAAACACCTAATGCTCAAGTACATAGTCCCCCCACTTTGGATACTGTTAGTGATACTTCCACCACTATCTCCACTGGTTCCAAATGCACTGACCACCTGGTTACTATGGAATTTATGTCCACAGTATCCGTGCAACCTTCGGTGGAGAGCTCATCATCTCTTGATGCTCTTCCACTTAATATTCCCCCCACCACCAACATTGTCCCTATGGCTAGCTGTTCTACTACCACTTCTTTTTTAGTGTCCAGTCCTCCTCTGACCCCAATTTCAAGAAAAAGAAAGCTCACAGAAGAGGATTCAGAGGAGGACGAACTAGAAAAACACGAAAATGCGTTGAAACACCAAAAACGATAAATATATTTAATCTATCCTCCTATACCTCGTCTCCTGCAGACATTTCTCTCCTTAACCATGGATTGAATTTTGCTCCTGCCAATAAACCTAACCCTTTTGTTCTCTTTAAGGACCTTAATGGTTACATACGTAATTTGACCCTGAAAAGGCATTTCAGCTTAAACAACACAAAGATCAAAACAAGGATGTTACCAATGCCACCCAGACCTTGACTACACTCCCTACAGCCTCATTGGAATCCATCTCAGAGTCTTTTGACTTCAATATTGATGACCTGGATATATCCAACAGTGATGATGTCACATCACTAATGCTTGCACAACATTTAGTTTCCTCCCCTCCGATTTCCCATTCCTCACTTAAAACCAAGTCCATCTTTTTTCCTACCCAATCCAAAGGTCCATACATAGAGAGCTTCTATAGCAGGAGTCTCAAACTGGCGGCCCTCCAGCTGTTGCGAAGCTACAAGTCCCATGAGGCCTTGCAAGGCTGACAGTTACAAGCATGACTCCTCCAGGCAAAGGCATGATGGGACTTGTAGTTCCGCAGCAGCTGGAGGGCCACCAGTTTGAGACCCCTGTTCTATAGGGTTGTCTATACAGATCTGTTAAAAATGTGCAACTCCACCTCCAAATCCAACAATCTTTCACCCCTTGAAGTGAAAGCATTAGACCACCTTAAACATGCTAAAGACTTGGTGATCAAGTCAGCAGACAAGGGAGGTGGTATAGCGCTTTTAAATAGGTCCAACTACTTGAAGGAATCTTATAGACTCCTCTCTGACAAAACTACATATGTGAAACTCAATAAGGACCCCACAGCAGATTTTGCACTAGAAGCTGATACACTCATCACCACTGCCCTCATAGAAGGTATTCTAACAAAAACAGAAAGCTTATTCTTGTGTATGACCTTCTATCAGATTCCCTATTTTTATTATCTACCGAAGATACATAAAAGCCTACAACATCCTCCTGGTAGACCGATCGTAGCGGCTATGGACAGCGTTACCACCGGGTTCAGCCTGTACGTAGACCAGTTTTTACAACCCATAGTTTCATCCCTGCAGTCCTATATACGTGATGGAACACATTTGCTAGAACTCCTGTCCCCCTACAGATGGGAGCCTTCTTACGTTTGGCTTTCACTCGATGTCTGCTCCCTCTCTACCTCTATCCCACACCAATTTGGACTTATGGCATTGGAGCAATTCCTATCCATAGATCCTTTGATGAATATGTGTCAGGCTAGATTTATTGTAGAGGCCACAGAGTTCTGCCTGACGCATAATTATTTCATCTTTGACGGAGAATTCTACCAGCAAACACAATGCACAGCGATTGGAGCCAATTTTGCTCCCTCGTACGCCAATTTGGCTGTGGGTTTTTGGGAAAATAAATACATCTATGATCACAATCCAATTGCAGCCAATATAATCTTCTTTGGTAGGCATATTGATGATTTGATCATCATTTGGGATGGTGATATTGAGCTTATCGCTTCCTTTATCAAATACTGCAACGACAATCCCTATGGGCTCTCATTTATATCAGTTACGGACCCTTCTACCATAGCTTTTTTAGATCTGGAGTTGGGACATGATGGCCCTATCATCACTTCCAAGAACTATACAAAACCCACAGCGGGCAGTTCGTATTTGCATTTTAAGAGTTGCCATTTTCCTAAATGGATTACCAATATTCCTAAAGGGCAGTTTTGCTGCCTTCCACAGAATTGCACGAAAGATTCTGACCTACATCGAACTTAGTACCAATTTAAAAAGAAAGTTTCTTGACAAAAAATATCCTGAATCTCTGGTCGAAGAAGCTTATGAATACTATCTCCATGGCAAACCTCATAAAAACAGTCAACCCTTAAACGACTGCTCCAGTAGGTTCGTAACCACCTTTCATAATAAACACAAGAATATGGAGAAAATTCTGCATAAACATTGGGATATTTTACAGCAGGATCCACACCTTTTAGCTGTACTCCCTGCCTATCCCAAAGTGACGTACCGTAGGGCCCCCAATTTGAAGAGCAAAATTGCCCCTAGTGAGCTCAAACCCATTGCAGCCTCTCCTGTTGCACCCATATTAATACCCTTGGTAGGCATGTACCAATACCGAAAGGCCTTGTGCAAAACTTGCCATTTTGTCCACCATGGACAAAAGTCCTTTACTACCAAAGGAAAAACCTATACGCTAAAGGACTTTTTTAATTGCTCGTCAGACTTCATGGTCTACGGCCTTAGTTGCCCTTGTGGGCTGATTTACGTAGGCCGGACCATCAGGGCCCTTAGACATAGGTTTGGCGAGCACAGAAGGTTTGAGGGTGGCACTGACCCTCATAGTGTCCCGAGACACTTTGCTCTGGCTCACCAAAGTTCCACGGTAGGCCTTAAGGTTTGGGTGATTGAACAGATCCCCAAATCCTTTCCTCCTGCCGAAAGGTTCAAGAAGCTTTGTGCTCACGAGACTTTTTGGATATACACCCTGGACGCTTCCTCGCTAGGAGAAATTAACGAGAGCATTGAGTTTTCTACCATCTTGTAAAAAACGCCATCAGTTTCTTCTTTATTTATTTCATTCATCAGTATTTTATTATCTATTTTCCAATTATCAGCTAATTTATTACCATTTTAGACTTCTTGTATATATGTAGATCTTATATATGTCATGTCATA
Source organism: Aquarana catesbeiana (assembly GCF_042186555.1). NCBI lineage: Eukaryota > Metazoa > Chordata > Amphibia > Anura > Ranidae > Aquarana > Aquarana catesbeiana. The sequence continues at coordinate 104,476,317 of NC_133324.1, read as the reverse complement.
TTATAATGTTTCAACTAGCACATTAGTTTTTAACTAGTACATTTGTATTATTCGTCTATGTGTGTGTGTATATATATATATATATATATATATATATATATATATATATATATATATATATATATATATATATATATATATATATATATATATACACATATATTTATATAGTTCTTTTTGTACGGTAATCCCTGTATGGTGCATGTGGTAGAGATACACGGAAAAATTCACTGTCCCTTCTCCACACCTACTATTATTCATCCTTTATTTAATCCCAATCAATCTTTATTTCAGTTTTCAGTTGTTATATTTATTATTTTTATTTTTCAATTTTATTTATATTTATTATTTTCATTTTTATTTTTATTTCATTTTCATTTTTTATTTTATTTTTCATTTTTATTTCCCTTATTTCTATCATTTTTTAGTAAGTAATATTTTTTTCAGTAAATTTTTCTTTCCTTTTTGTCCTTTTCCCCATTTATATACATACATTTAGATTATCCCTCGTTTCATACATGATGTGTTAATTGCCGTCACTAACCATTCATTGCCATATCACACACCTATTGCTTATAGTTCATTGCTGACACTTCTGGCCACACATCATCTTCTTTTACCATTATTGCGGCCACTCCTCCAGCTTGTTAGCTATCTCCGCTCGGACCAATCACAGCAATTCTCACTTTAGCCTATTCCGCTATTTTTTCCTTTTTTGGCCTCTAGTTACAGCCATCCGTAGCTTGATGAAGGGGCGTGGCTAACACATCATCGCAGCCTGTACACCCAGAAAACGCGTCGCTTGCCAGTGATGTCATCTCTCCTCACCCGCCATCCACCTGCGCTCCGAGCCTCGCTCTGGTCCTCTGTTGTTATTGCAGCTGGCTTAAGCATCACAGCAGTATCCTTCCACACGCAGGCAGAGCAGCCAGCAGACAGGAGTTTAATGACCGACCTGATGATACCCCCTTTGATGGATATTCCACATTTACATGCCTTTTGACGACCTTCTAAATGTGAGTGTGATTAACACAAGATTTATGAATAAAACTGTTTTTAAAGTCTACACCCAGAGGCGCCTCTCTCTCTTTGTGCTTCTCCTTAGGATTTGGAATCCAGTTTCAGTTCCCATTGAAGGCAGCCCTACATGTGGACTTTTTGTCCTGGTTTTGGACCTTTGGACTTTCCTGTATATGTACATGGTTTTATTTACTATACATATACATATACATATATCCACCATTGTGACCTTCTCACGCACCTGCCTTTGTATGTAGTTTATATTCTGACATGGTTTTTATAGTTTTATAGTTTTTATGTTTAGAGACCCACACTTGGTCTCCTTTCAGTCTTGTGGCTTAGGGGTTTTTTTATGCTGCTTTTTTCAGTCTATTGCACCTATACTTGCATACAACGGCTACCAGGGCAAATGGAGACAGTGTATCTCACCAGTGGGAATTCAGACCACCATAAAAACTTTACAAGTTTCTAACCTTTCCCTACTCTATACAGAACTAAAAAGAACATTTTTGGCTTTAGATACACTGGTAGAATTCTACTTAATAATGAATCCTTTTCCCAGCACCAAAAAGATAAGCAGCTGTCACTGCAATACTTACATTCGGTCCAGTGCTGTCTTCCACATAAAATTTGGTTCTTCAGTAGATTACTTACTCTTTCAGGATGACAGACAATCAGCATCATTTAGCCCACTTTCCCTCTGAGTGAGTTATCACGGCAGCCTGGGCTCACAATACTGCAGCAGAACACGTTGCACACACATCAATATGTGGATGAAATGAACTGTAGCAGAAGATTAAGGACTGGTCATATTACCAGATAGTTCAGAAGACAGTTGAAAGGTATTTTTTGGGGGGAATTTTTAAAAATGTAGAGGGTGAAAGGCTGGAAAAGGGCTATTTACAGTATGTAAAAATTGACAACATTTGATTAGAGAAACTAAACCTATGGATAGAAAACATGGGGGTTGATTTACTAAAACTAGAGAGTGGCAAATATGTTGCAGCTGTGCATGGTAGCCAATCGGCTTCTAACTTCAGTTTGTTCAATTAATATTTGACAATAAAACCTCAAACGTTTTCATTCAGATCTGCACCAGATTTTCCACACCCCAGTATTAGTAAATCAACCCCATGGTGCTCAACTCAGGAAGATGAGAAATTTCTACAAATACAGTGGGGATCGAAAGTTTGGGCACCCCAGGTAAAAATGTGTATTAATGTGCATAACGAAGCCAAGGAAAGATGGAAAAATCTCCAAATGATTTTGAGGTGTGTTTAGGATCATTATCCATTTGTAGAAGCCATCCTCTCTTAAACTTCAGCTTTTTCACAGATGGCATCAAGTTACCATCCAAAATTTGCTGAAATTTTATTGAATCCATTTTTCCTTCTACTCGTGAAGTGTTCCCTGTGCCACTGGCTGCAATACAACCCCAAAGCATGATTGAGCTACCCCCATGCTTAACAGTGTGACAGAGGTTCTTTTCATTAAATTCTGTGCCCTTTCTTCTCCAAACGTACCTTTGCTCATTCCGGACAAAAAGTTCTATTTTAACTTCATCGGTCCACAGAACTTGTTTCCAAAATGCCTCAGGCTTGTCTATATGTTCATTTGCAAAGTTCAGACGCTGATTTTTGTGGTGAGGACGTAGGAGAGGTTTTCTTCTGATGACTCTTCCATGAAGATTTTCATATTTGTTTCATATTTGTACAAGTATCTCTTTATAGTGGAATAGTGTACCACAACTCCAGTGTCTGCCAGATCTTTCTGGAGGGATCGTGCAGTCAAACGTGGGTTTTGAATTGCTTTTCTCACAATCCTGCGAGCTGTTCTGTCTGATATTTTTATTGGTCTTCCAGATCTTGCTTTAACTTCCACTGTTCCTGATGACTGCCATTTCTTAATTACATTCCGAACAGAGGATATTGACATCTGAAAACGCTTTGCTATCTTCTTATAGCCTTCTCCACCTTTGTGAGCGTCAACTATTTTCAGTTTCAGTTTTCTAGACAACTGCTTAGAAGAACCCATGGTGCTGATTGTTGGGGCAAGGTCAGATGAGTCTGGCCATTTAAAACCTTTGAGATTGACATCACCTGGTCTTCCCAGACGATGATTGAGAACAATCCATGACACTGGCAGGTCTCAGCTTTGCAAAGGGGGCAGTGCATGCTATAAATTCTGCAGGGTGCCCAAACTTTTGCAGACGCCATTTTTTTGTTTTCTGTAATTTTGAAAGTGTAAATGATGGAAATAAAATCTAACTTTTTTTGACATATAAGAATGTCTAATCTGTAATTTGATGCCATTTGGAGATTTTTCCATCTTTCCTTGGCTTCGTTATGCACATTTTTACCTGGGGTGCCCAAACTTTCGATCCACACTGTATGGCAATGGGAGATGTTGAGGAATATCCATATAGTGGAGTGTGCACTATGAAGTATAAAATAAAATTTTCAGAACCAAACACTGTAGCATACATAAAGATGAAATGATTGAAATAGGTAGTGCATATAGAGTAAATGGAAGATTTTTGGTAAGCATTATAAAGGGAAGGCAGATGAGGTTTAGTAGACCATGAAAGAAAAGATATATAGAAGACATTGAGGAAGACTCAAAACATTTGGGAATACAGGGATGGAAAAGGAAAGGCATGCGATAAAGAAAAATGGTTTCTAAATACAGTACTGTAACAGCACTTTACATTGACTTTGGCTCTATATGGGAATAACTGATGAATAGGGCTTCTTGGCAATGTCAAGGGGAATTTTTATGCTCCCATGGATGCACAATATAGTTATTTATCTTTTGTGTGCTCAGTAAGCAAATGAGAAGAAAATATGAATGGAATAATATTGTTTTCCAGTTGTTGTTATGAACTGGAGCTTCTATATATTCTATGAAATCTGCACGAGCCAAGTCATGTTGCTGGGACAGAATGTTCTTAGCTAACTCAGAGATTCCTATAGTTTGATGTATGGCTTCTCTATGCAGTTATAGTGGAACTGTAATTCAAGATGAGCATGAATGATTTGTCTTTCATTATCTTGGAAGGTGTTTTGAGGTATTATCCTTCGTGCAAAATGAAAGAACAGAGATGCTTGCATGATTGATCTTCCATTAAACCATCTTCCAATGTTTGTCTTACATGTCTTACATGAATCCACACTATAGTTCTACAGACATGCACACAATTCTATACAGGTTTATTTTAGTGCATTGCTCTCTGGAGAGAGTGAACTTTTTTTGCTTGGTTAAAAAAAGTAACACTGGATGAATGGGATACCACCAAGCCACTAAGTGCAAAACGCTTTCTGAAAGAGTTTACAGCAGATATACCTCACATGCACAGATGATTTATATATTATTACAAGGCTACACTTCACTCCTTTGGATAAGAAGGATTACTCTTAAAGGCTTTGTGATGGGTTAAATACTCAGCCTCAGACACATATTTTTAATTAAAGGGTAAGAAAAAGAAAAAAAAACATTGGCAAAGGAAAACGGATCCTCTTAGGTGTCCCCATGTTTCTTCTCATTTTCCAAGTCATCATACACCTGGACCCTGGGACACTCTGGTGCAAATATCAACTTTCTTTCACAATGTCTGTGGATGACCCAATCCCTACCTTTCCCTGCACAGCTGTTGGTTTTAGCGTAAATAGGCAAAAAAAAAATGTATGATGGAGGGATAAAACCCACTTAAGGTTTTTTCTTTTTTTTTTAAACTTTAAAAAGTTTATCAGAAAACACGATAAATGTTTATATCATTTGCATATGTAGAAAAAAAGAAGAAAAAAAAGAAAAACAAGGCATGCATAAAGGGTACAAAAGCGCATTTAACATTTTCTTTAGGTAATTATATCACTGGTTTCCCGCATTTTGTCTATATCAGAGTGGTGACCTAACCTTTGAGTTGCAAGTCCTTGAATATAAACTGAATGGTATCTCAGTACTCCCATATTAGCCAACGTGGGGGTTCATGTAACAGCGTCCTATCAGTATGAAATATCTTGAATTACCCTTTCGTTTTATAACTAATGTTTCATCGTTTTTTCGGGGGTTTTTTTTCTCCTTTCTTACCCTTCTTTTCCCTTTCCCCCCTCCTTTCTTTTTCTTGCTAAGCATTGTATCTACAAACATATAGTAAAGAGGGAAGGGAAACTATAGAGGAAAAAAAAAAAAAAAGGGAAGCAGGTGGGAAAAAATACCTATAGAAAAGGGGCTTTTACAGTTAACTTCCAGTATATCGCAGCGTAATTTTCAGTCCGTGCATAGTAATGGAATTTGAAGAATTTTTTTAGAGGGAAAAAAAAAAATTTTCTTGAGCATTCATTATCAGGCTTTAGTTGTAACCTCACAACAGACCACTTTAGGACTCTACAGGAGTTAAATGGCCAAGTATCCCCGTTAGGTTGAGATCTTGGTTGCTTTCAAATCCTCAAATGACCTGGGGTAGCGGAACAAGAAATAAGGGGATCAAGTTTTGTGAAACTTTTCCACTCTGAGCCCTAGAGGAGGATGGTCTCAGGTTAGGTGTTCCTGTGGTGGAATGTCCCCCACGTCCATGTTTCATCTTCTTAGAGGAACGCTTCTCAGGAGAGGAGAATGCGGATCTTGATTGGCTTCTTTCTTCCATAGGTAAGGTGAATTCCTGGTACCACTCCGATAGGTCGATTAAGTCCAGGTTCAATGCTGCACAAAAATACGGAAGATCAGCAGGCGTACGGAGGACATGCTGCTTGTGTCCCTGTGTGACAATCAGGGCAAAGGGAAAACGCCATGTGTATCTCAGTTCTTTTTCTCTTTGAATGTCCAGCAGGTGGCGCAGAGCTCTGCAATTCTTCAGTGTAATCTGTGATAGATCTTGAAAAAGCATAATGGTTTCCCCATTGAAAATGATACGATAATTCCTTGTAGCTTTTCTCATTATGTCTTCTTTGACAGGAAAACTTTGCAGACAGCAAATGTTATCTCTGGGGGGAGCAGATTCCGGACCCCTCGTTCTGAGGGCTCTGTGGGCACGTACAAATTCAATGGCTGTGTCCTCCTGCCTTTTCAGCAGGCTATTAAAGACCCTCTGCAGTGCTGGAATGATTTGCTCTGCCTCTACAGACTCAGGGATCCCCCTTACCCTGATGTTGCTCCTTCTCCCTCTGTTGTCTAAATTCTCCAAATGTCTATTCATTTCTATGAAATGTGAAGAGTGAGACACAGCTATTTTCTCCAGTCTGTGTTTCGCCTTGTCTCTTTGCTTTCCTGTTGCCTCCACTGCTGCCAGCTTTTCCGTGAGGACTAACCGATTTGATTATAGGTCAGTGATGGCCGCCGAGAAGGTGGATTTTATATTCGCGGCAAATCCTGACATGTCTGCCTAGGTAAGGGGCTGATCGGAGTGTTTGTAGCTCTTACCTGAGTCTTCCGCGGCTGATTGGTAGTCCTCGCTAAAGTCCTCCATCTCCCTCATGTCCTCATGTCGCCATCTTGTTCCCCGCAACGTTGCTCCCTGAGAGCAATTGCTCCTTGAAAATGTCTGAGATGTTCCTCGCTAAACCGGTCACTGTACCATGGCGGGGTCTTGAGTGTGGGGTCTGGTAAACTCATTTACCCATTTCCAGCTTTTTCCGAACAGGGTATCAGGCTTTAGGCTATGTTTCTCCCCGGAGCTCAGCTAGTGTGCGACCATCTCTGCTGTGCGCCAAGCCACGCCCCCCCACTTAAGGTTTTAAGTGACATGAAAATTTCAATTGAGAAACCTAAAATTATCCAAAACCATAGTGATTTCCTTTTTTAAGGGCTTGGTAAATTAACGGTAAAAATTAACCAACTAGTCTTTTCCAGTTTTTGACTGGTTGCTTTAGCCACCAAGAGCTGTTCTTTTTTCCAATGAAGCTCCCAGAGGTCCCATCATCCTTAAATGATATCTGAACCCAAGTACGTATATTTCAATATAGTACAGCTTACCAGTCTTTAGATATGGTGGTTGCATTAATTTTCATTTTTCAGCAAGCGCAGAAAATATCTGTTGGAATATCTTCCCTCCATGCTACCTTCTGTTAAATACAATTTGCCCCACCCCCCATGTAATGAAGATGAAGAGATTAGAAACCCTCATAGACAGCTCAAATTTTTTAATTCATACCGTAGTTGGCATTACAAAGCACCCTCAGGCTCTAAAGAAGTCAAGTAAAAATCAATTGAGCTGGGTGAAAACATTATTGGCTGACCAGTGACTACATACTTTCAGATGCAGTTACTTTTTCAAAAGCACCAGCAGCCGTGGAAGCTGTGGCTTCCTGAATAAAATGGAGATACCTTTGTCTTTACTGTTTAGTGTGAATAGGAAAGTCAAATGACGCATTTGCTCTCTTTCTGAGGCTAAAGTGCCATAAATCAAGTCATCTATGCCCAATTTAAGACTTGTTTATAGTCCAAATCGAGAGAGCAGCCTAAGCCCCGGTTCACACAGGGGCGGCACGACTTGCACACGACTGCCACGGTGACTTGCAAAACGACTTCTGTATAGAAGTCTATGCAAGTCGCCCCCAAAGTAGTACAGGAGCCTTTTTCTAAGTTGGAGGGACTTGCGTCGCTCCTATTAGAATGGTTCCATTGTACAGAACGGGAGGCGACTTGTCAGGCGGCTAAGTCGCCTGACAAGTCGCCCCTGTGTGAACCGGCACTAAGTGACAACCCTAAAGTAGATATTTGCCAGCACACCATGGATCGACACAAAGTAGCGTCCAAACTGATTTATTGCATGATCACAACACAAGGAGAGTGCAAAGTTTCGGAGTCACGCTTTACCCCTTTGTCAGGCATGTGATCCTGATGAAGGGGTCCTGCGTGACTCTGAAACGTTGCACTCTCCTTGTGGTGTTATCATGCAATAAATAATCCGTTTGGACGTTACTTTGTGTTGATCCATGGTGTGTGGGTAAGTATCTACTTTGTGACTTGCACCAGTATCCAGCTGGTTGTTGCTGCAGCACCCAAACTTTGAGAGCTTATCCAGGAACGTGTGCAATGGAAATATGAAGTATTAAGTGACAACCCTGACTCCACCATAGATACAGTGGTGTAGTCACCCTAGAACAGGAAGAAGTATGTTAATAATAGTAGTGTTTTTTAAATGTGTGCAGTTTACTGCCGGGGCTGACCAAAGATATTCAAATTCTGGGAGGTATTCCTTAAAGGGTGAATACATTAAATTAAAAGGGAAAGGAACGTTAGAGATGTATTAACATGTCTTAACAATGTGTCCGTCACCGCTGCTGATGTGACGCGTCCTCTTTAACACATGATTAGAAGGTGCTAAGTGCATAGAGGCATACAAGCCCTGTGCTTCTTCAAGATGATGGTGTTTACATGTAGCTGATTATGGAGCTGTCATTTAAGATATAAACACAATACTGGAGTCTGTGTTATTACACCCTTGAGAATTACGGATGATGTAGGAATCCAAATTGTAGTATTATTTGTGGTAATTACGCCTCACTTACAAGAAAGTCTATCCTGAATTAAGCTGTGTACTTATTTTATCTTTTCAAATTATATTTTTATTTGTATTTTTGTACAGAATAAATGTAGTCCTGTGGCGGGTATCACTTGTTAGTGTAGTGTTAAACAACAGTGATCATTTTGAGTGGACTTGTAATGTAGAGACTAAAAATGAACATACATAAATCCAGCAACGCAAATGTATTTATTTTGTTTAGTTTTTTCGACAAATTTGGTCACACCAGTGTTTTGCAGAATACCGGAAAATAAGTCTTATGCCACGTACACACGATTGGATTTTCCGACGGGGAAATGTTCGATGGGAGCTTGTTGTCGGAAATTCCGACCGTGTGTAGGCTCCATTGGACATTTTTCATCGGAGTTTCCAACAAACAAAATTAGAGATCTGGATCTCAAATTTTCCAACAACAAAATCCGTTGTAGTTAATTCTGATCGTGTGTACACAATTCCGACGCACAAAGTTCCACACATGCTCGGAATCAAGCAGAAGAGCCGCACTGGCTATTGAACTTTGTTTTTCTCGGCTCGTCGTACGTGTCGTACGTTACCGCATTCTTGACGTTCGGAATATCCGACAAGATTTGTGTGACCATGTGTATGCAAGACAAGTTTGAGCCAACATCCGTCGGAAAAAAAAACATGGATTTTGTTGTCGGAATGTGCGATTGTTTGTACGCGGCATTAGTGTGTTATTTTTTGTGTTTTTTTTTTCTTTATATGTTCATGTGGTTGGCTCACAGCACAGTGACCAAGCTGTCAGCTCCCAGTCTCTGTATGTGATCGGGAGTCAGCAGGATGGTCTAACAATCATGTGACCACTGTGACAGCCAATCACAGTGATCACAAAGTCTGCCTCCCCTCCCGTCATCAAGACCCAGTTAAAGTGCTGCTGGGAGGGGGTGTGAAGGGGTGAATGTTCCTATGATTAAAAAAAAGCCTTATTTTCAGTTCCTCCTTTGTTGTGCAAGTGCCTCATCGTCTTGTTACTGCCATTTTTGGGATGTGGTTGTGAGATGTATACAGTCTTCTCTTCAGTATATAATGATGATCACAAGAGAGCTGAATATGGAACTTTATATATGAAACACCAGGCTTATTTAGGATGAGAGGTTTACTACTGTGCTGCAAATAGTCTTTTTTGTGTGCTGAATAGTATATCAGATTGCACACACAGCTAAATGTTTCAGAGGATGTATATGCCCCCTAACCTTATTCTTTAGGCTACTTTCGCACTGGGGCGTTGGGGTCGGCAGCGGTAAAGTGCCGCTATTTATAGCGGCGCTTTACCGTAGTTTTTGCAGCACTTTTCAGCCGCTAGCGGGGCGCTTTTAACACCCGCCAACGGCCGAAAAAGGATTAAATGGGCCTGCAAAGTGCAGCTGCAGCAGCGCTTTGCCGGCTCTTCAGCGGCGCAGCCAATTGATTTCAATGGGCAGGAGTGCTGTAGGAGGGGCTGTTTACAGGCGCTATGCAGGCGCTATCTTTAGAGCTATGGCACCTGTAAAGCGCCTCAGTGTGAAAGCAGCCCAATGGAGATAATTCTCGTCTTCTGCCTGCAGGAACAGTCAACACATCAGAGCTATCTCTGGGCTTTTGACCTAGCTTGCTGCACACTTGTTCCAGGTCGGTGACTCAAATTGGTTACACCTTTAATTGATTTCAGACTGTCAGAGTGTTCATTGAATGCAGATGAGTTTCTTAAGGCTCCGTTCACACCTATGCGAATTAGATGCAACTTACATCGCATCCAATTCGCAGGACATTTTAAAATGCATTCATTTGAATGCATCTGGTTCACATATGTGCGTTGCATTCGCACTGTGCATTGCCCAAAAAAGTGTGCGTTTTCTGGGCATTGCGATGCAAATTACAAGCACATTATCTTCTATGGGAACGCATCTGATTCGCAGATGCATTCCGTTCTGAACACAAATTCTCTCCTTCTCCTCCCTACACCTCCCCCCTTTCCCTGCTCACTGATCCACAGCTACAATGACAAAGTACACACGATCGGATTTTCCACAGACAAAACGTTAGACTTTTGTCCGAAGGGCATTGGCCAGGAAATTGTCTTGCATACGAACGGCACACAATTGGCCAACAAACACGAACGTAGTGACATACTACGTGGCTTTTCAGCTCTTTAGCGCCACCCTTTGGGCACCTTCTGCTAACGTTGTGTTTGGTGAGCATTGATTCCGAGCATGCAGACAGACTGTTGTCCGTGGAAAATTTATAAGCCTGCCATCCAACATTTGTCTGCGGAAAATCTGACAACAGTTGTCCGATGGAGCGTACAAAGGGTCGGATTTTAGGCCAATAGTCTCAACACACAATTCCCATCCGAAAATCCGATCGTGTGTACGAGGTTTAAGGCTCCATTCACACTTGTACGACTCCAAAGTTCTAAAGTTGTGCCGACTTTGGAGTTCAGCTTTTATGCAACTTGGATACAACTTTGACCAGTGATAATGGAAAACTGTTGCACAACTGTTGCATTGTATAACATTCAGGTATGACTTTCATGCAACTTTTGAGGGTTAACATTGAAGTCTATGGCCCTCAAGTTGTGTGAATGTCGAACCAGACTATTTTGAAGATGCTGCAACTTAAAGTTGCGTATATATAAATAGTTATCATTGGAAAACATGGGGAAGGACTTGTCATGCAATTTTGATGTTTAAAGTGTGACTGGAGCCCTAATCTGAGTGTAGGTTCCTTTCACTAAAGCTGCCATAGATGGATCGAAATTCAGCCGGTTCAGCAGGGCCTGGCTGAATTTCAATCCATAACTGGCTATTGCTGTTTGTGTGAAGTAGATCTAAGGATTGACTTCTCATGAACAGGCTTTTTTGAAAATTTTGCTTTGTGTGGGGGTTCCCCTGTCAGAATACAATGACACAGCTGGGAGGATTCCCGTTTTTTTTTTTTTTTTTTTGGAAAGCCCATTGGCTGAACAAACAAAAACTGAGCCATGTATGTCTAACTTTAGAAGAGTTGTTTCATAATAATGTACCAGGTTTGATCTTATGTTCTGAAGAATTGCTTATTTTTTTTCGTAGGGTAGGCTGTCTTGGTCCAGGGATGATCATCTGCAAGTAATTGCTTACATGCAATTGGTTTCAAATAGCTGCAGGAGCTATCAGTCTCCCATTGCTTTTTCAGTGTGGCTTTCCACCCACTGCAAATTGCAGGGGACCCCCACAACTGATCGCAAACGGCTCCGTATGTAAGTGTGAATGGGACGGCCTAATAGACCCCTCAATAATCAATACTGGTCACTAATAAGTTGTCGGTCAAGAAAAGGCAGATTTAAAGATAAAGCCTTGATATTTTAATGGCAGATTATTTCCATTGTTCTATTCAACATTACAGAATGCCAAGTCCATTCATGTCCTTGGTAATGTATAGGTAACTATATTCTGTGTACTTTAATAGTAAAGCATTCCTTCTTAATAAGGTTTAATCACTTGTATTTATACATAGTTTGCTTGAAATTGAAACACGAAATTCTATTTTTAGCTGTCCTTATTTCATGTGTTAAATGGGTAATATATTGGACCATCGGTAAACCTGCATCATTTTACAAAAAAGTTCCTGGCAGTCTTTTAACTTCTCAACCCCCTTAGGAAACTCCGCAGCTTCACACAAACATAAGTCAAATGCATTATGAATTTCCCTAGGAGAATCAACAAGTTTTCCAGCTGTTTGGACACTTTGTCTAAAACCTGCCCTGTTTTCTTCCCCAGCACTGCTCTGGACTGTAATAACTTGACTTTGATTGCTTCAATGCTTGAATTCGAAGAGTGAGCCAAATTGTGAATGTTGTGTGTTTGGTGGTGGTGGTTGCTGTTGTGCGGAGTCTGCTTATCAGCTGGGAAAATTTGATGACTCTGAGCAAGGCGGTCTGCAAGTTCTGCAGGGATATTATTTAGTACTGGTATTACCTTTTTTTTTTGTATAGTTAAAGGTTCACTTTAAAGAGGAAGTAAACTCTCCCACTCTGATGCTGCTTTTCATTTAGTCCATTATAATAAGTAATTATCAAACTATAGCCACTGTAATCTAGGCCAAATCACATATTACTTACTGTTTAAAGAAACTTTAAAAAACTTGTTTCCAGGGGTTAGGCAGCGCCATCTTTAGTATTGTTTTCTGAGTCCACAGTAGAGTGTATTTCCGCCCTTACATTGAGCACTTCCTGTACTGTTAACCAAGCCTCCTTCTCAATTCAACGTTTCTATGGCAACCCTGTTTCACTGCTCATAGCTGAATAGTTTTATTTCATAGTATTTACTTGTGCCTATTATCTAGTGTTTGCCTGTGTCAGTCTTATCCACTTCAGCTGATAAGGCTGCAGTAATCCTGTCCGATGCCCAAGTTTACACTGCATGTGATGTCACATGGTCACATGGGGTGTAGTATGAAGCTCTGAGTGATTATGCAGTCTCGTGGAATTTCAGAGTTGTGCCGTAGGAAGATCTGATAAGAGACAGATAAGTACACAGAGTGTGCCGTAAATTGGGAGATCTGAGCATGCGCAGTAAGGTCATTCTAAAGAACAAAAAGGATTACAACAATACTAAGGAGATATCTACAAGCAGTGTTCATTGAGGGTTTTTTTTGCTGATTTACAATGGGACAAAGTTGTCGGGGAGAGTTTACAACCATTTTAAAGCCAGCCCCTGAAGAATATTATTTTTTATCTTCCCTTCCCTGCCACTCTGTTATCTGCCGGCAGGGAGAAGAAGTTGTAAGTGTAAGTTTCAAGCAAGGGACTTGCACTCTCTTGCACCCATATGACAGTGCTGTGTTTCTGGGCATTTATCAAGCATCAACATTGTCCTCAGGGAGTGAGTCACATGATCCACAATACCCAGAAATACATAGAATTTCTCTTCCAGCTATGGTAATTATAAGCTGCCCTGCATATCCAATCCAAATCACAAGTTCATTTTAAAGCCCCTAATCATTTCTGCACATTTTTATCTTGCAAAAAATGTAGTTTGTGTTTTTTTTTTCTCTCTTCAGTTTTCTTTTTTTTGCGGTTTACTTGCACCCTCTCTTTGCTATTTGTTTCTTGCACTTTTTCAAGTTTTACTAGTTTCCCTGGGCTGCTTACACTTTGAAAATTGTTGGTTTGTGGTTACAAGTTGGGTTTCCCTTTTGTGCTCATCTGCAGATAAGTTATGTTTTGTAAAAGGCTTTGGTTCCTTTCTGGATACTGATAGATGGGAACATTGTAACTACAGTTAGAGGAGTTTGTCTGTTTCAGTTTAAAGATTTTTTTTCAAAAAATAAAGTCGGGCAATATTAAGGTAGCAAACTATTATTGTAATCCTGCAACGCAGGTGGAGAATAAAGTCAGAACTAATAATCCAGAAATTACCAAAGAACATAATAAGAACCCATTATATACCATGCCCGTAAGTGGGACACATCAGTGCAACAGCCAGGGACCTCCTTATTTAGTTAGAGGAGTTTTTATTCATCTGAACAGGTTTCACTTTTTTTTTTTTTTCCCAAATGGATAATGTTAAAAAAACAGAGCACAAAGAAAGCCAGATTGACCTAAGAAGGATCGTGTGTAACTAAAAACTGTTTACCATCCCTTGGGGTAGATATCTTAAACAATAAATATATGTGTGTGTGTGTATATTAAAATATATATATAATATATTATACATACATACTGTATATAATATAATTATGCTACCAAACACGGTGGTATGTGTCACACAGTGCTCTTGATGATAAAACTGTAATGTTGGGCACTCTGATAAAATTTGGTGCTTTCTGTTTTGAAGGTATAATATAACAGCGCCGCCTATCAGATAGGGTGAATCTCAAATTATACAGATCAGATTCGGTCATCCAAGGATCGCTCAGCTGGTGAATACTCCTCCAAGGACTCATCCAATGCAGAAATTCTCTCTATACAGCGAGCTCTCTGTTGATATGATGCTCCTCACACTTACGGCGATACCTCTCTCCCAGTAATCGCCTGTGGGGGCATATCACAGGATAAAAAGAGGCTTCATGGTGCAGTCCTCCAGTTTAAAAATGTATTAACTTCATAGGCACATCCAAAGAATCGGTGAAACAAAATTTTCAAACAGCCGCGGCTCAAGCCAGCCAGCTGGTGTGTAGCCGTTCTTGACGTCACCATGCACCAGGGGTGGAGCACCCGTTCTTGACGTCACCATGCACCAGTTGGCTGGCTTGAGCCGCGCCTGTTTGAAAATTTAGTTTCACAGATTCTCTGGATGTCAGAGCCTATGAAGTTTTAATACATTTTTAAACTGGAGTACTGCACCATGAAGCCTCTTCTTTTTATCCTGTGATGTGCCCCACTGTTGGAGATTACTGGAAGAGAAGTACCGCCTTACGTGTGAGGAGTATCATATCAACAGAGAGCCCGCTGTATAGAGAGGATCCCTGCATTGGATGAGCCCTTGGAGGAGTATTCCCCAGCTGAGTGATCCTTGTATGAGCGAATTTGATCCCTATAGTTGAGATCCACCCTATCTGGTTAAGCTGCGCTGTTTTATTACTCCTTCCGGACAGAAAGCACCAAATTTTATCAGAGTGTCCGACATTACGGTTTTATCATCAGGAGCACTGTGTGGACTTTAAAATTAATATTGTGTTTGTTTTACACCCAATATTTGCACATATCACTGTGTTTGGTAGCGCAATTTTATTTTTTCTACATTCTATGAGCTGATATTCAGGCTATTTAAGTTGCAGAACTACATATATATATATTTTTTGCAGTTTTTATTCATTCATTTTTTCATCCCATAAATTTTTTTGATATTTCATTTTTTTGTCAATATACTTATTTTATGGCAGCATAGATATTTTACCATACATATAGATATATCTATAAAGAGAGATGTATATATGTGTGTATATATATATATATATATATATATATATATATATATTATATACACACACCCACTCACCGGTCACTTTATTAGGTACACCTTGCTAGTACCTGGTTGGGATCCCCTTTTGCCTTCAGAACTGCCTTAATTCTTTGTGGCATAGATTCAACAAGGTGTCAGAAACATTCCTCAGAGATGTTGGTCCACATTGACATGATAGCTTCATGCAGTTTCTGCAGATCCATGATGCGAATCTCCCATTCCACCACATCCCAAAGGTGCTCTATTGAATTGAGATTTGGTGACTGTGGAGGCCATTGGAGTACAGTGAACTCCTTGTCATGTTGAGGAAACCTGTTTGAGATGATTCAAGCTTTGTGACATGGTGCATTATCCTGCTGGAAGTAGCTATCAGAAGAAGGGTATACTGTAGTCCTAAAAGGATTAACATGGTCAGCAACAATACTCCAGTAGGTTGTGGCATTTAAATGATGCTCAATTTCTATGAAGGGGCCCAAAGTGTGCCAAGAAAATACCCCCTACACCATTACACCACCAGTCTGACCTGTTGATACAAGGCAGGATGGATCCATGCTTTCATGCTTACGACAAATTCTGCTCCTACCATCTAAATGTCACAGCTGAAATTGAGACTCATCAGACCACATAACATTTTTCTAATTCTATTCAATTCTATTGTCCAATTTTGGTGAGCCTGTATGAATTGTAGCCTTAGTTTCCTGTTGTTAGCGGACAATCAGGGCCGGATTTGCCACAAGGCCACCGAGGCCAGGCCTCGGGGCGGCAGTGGTGCAGGTGCGGCGCCGCTCCTGCGGTGACTTCGCGGCCGCCCCCCCCTTCAGGCTGCCCGTTAATGTCGATTAAGGGCACCGGTGCCCTTAGAAATAATGGCCGCGAGCCGCCCACTACTGCGCATGCGCCGTTCCGAAGCCGGCTGGGCTCGGGAAAGCTCGTATGCGCTCGGCTGGGCGGCGCATGCGCAGTAGCGTGATTGCGCTGCCCGGCGCCATTTTTGAAAAGATCGAGGAGTAATGTCAGCGGTGCGGCGGCGGGGGGGAGAGAGATGACATCTCTCATTGCCCGCACCGCTGTTCCACCCTCCTCCATCTGGTGGCAGCCAGGCAGCATGGCAAGTGACATCAACATGTGGTGGCTGCCAGGCAGTATGGCAAGTGACATCTCCATCTGGTGGCAGTGTGGCAAGTGACATCTCCATCTGGTGGCAGGCGGCGTGGCAAGTGGCATCTCCATCTGGTGGCAGGCAGCGTGGCAAGTGACATCCCCATCTGGTGGCAGCTTGGCAAGTGACATCCCCATCTGGTGGCAGCTTGGCAAGTGGCATCTCCATCTGGTGGCAGCGTGGCAAGTGACATCCCCATCTGGTGGCAGCGTGGCAAGTGGCATCTCCATCTGGTGGCAGCGTGGCAAGTGACATCCCCATCTGGTGGTAGCGTGGCAAGTGACATCCCCATCTGGTGGCAGGCAGCGTGGCAAATGGCATCTCCATCTGATGGCAGCGTGGCAAGTGACATCTCCATCTGGTGGCAGCGTGGCAAGTGGCATCTCCATCTGGTGGCAGCGTGGCAAGTGGCATCTCCATCTGGTGGCAGCGTGGCAAGTGACATCCCCATCTGGTGGCAGGCAGGCAGTGTGGCAAGTGACATCTCCATCTGGTGGCAGCGTGGCAAGTGACATCCCCATCTGGTGGCAGGCAGCGTGGCAAGTGACATCTCCATCTGGTGGCAAGTGACATCTCCATCTGGTGGCAGGCATAGTGGCAAGTGACACGCTCAGGGCTCCCAATGATTCTGCATTATGGTGAGTTGAACTATTTCATTTTACATTACAATGTAATGATAGAAGTAATGTGTTTCAATCATCCTGACACCATAACAACCATGGTGCTGGGGATGATTGAAGCACTAACACCAGCCATTGCCCTGAAAAATTGCCAGCGAAAAATCCTTACCCCTCGTGCGCTTACCCTGAAGTATTTTTAGTCTGTACAATTAAAGTCAGTTATTTTCAGTGTTCTCGTGTATGGACATATGTTTTTAACTGATCTATTGTAGCAGTCATCGATAAAGGACAAGACTGGTGGTGTGTGTGGGGGGGGCATTGAAGGACCCGGCCTTGGGGCGGCAAAGGGAGTAAATCCGGGCCTGCGGACAATGTCACCTGGTGTGGTCTTCTGACGCTGTATCTGCTTCAAGGTTCGATGTGCTGTGTGTTCAGAGATGGTATTCTGCATACCTTGGTTGTAACGACACACAACTACTGCTCACTGGATTTTTTTAATATATAGATATAGATATCTCTCTCTCTCTCTCTCTCTCTCTCTCTCTCTCTCTCTCTCTCTCTCTCTGTGTGTGTGTGTGTGTGTGTGTGTGTGTGTGTGTGTGTGTGTGTGTGTGTGTGTGTGTGTGTGTGTGTGTGTGTGTGTGTGTGTGTGTATATATCTATATCTATAGATATATATATATCTTCCCCCCCCCCCAAGTCTTGACTACTGAGTGTTTACACATTTTGCATTTTTGCCAGTAATCAATATTATTGTGTATAAAGTGTTTAGGTACTGCTAGAGGCAAAGGTGACAAGTAATGTCAGAAAACTATTTTTCACCTAAGGCACTAATAGAATAAGAAAATGGCATCTAAGAGAAAAGAATACCAGTAGTAGACCAGTAACCTTTATGACAGTTTGAAGAACGCTTTTACATTTTTTAGCTGAGGTTTGCCTTCAGCCAGATCATTTTCTGCTGTTGCATGGTGTCATAGCTTTGTGATCATGTTTCTAAAAGTTCCGTGTGAAAGTGTCAAAACATGGAAAGTTGGTGCTTGCTTTGCTTTCGAATGTGCAGCATATGTAGAGCAAGAACAGCAGTGATTCTTTGGGTCATTTTAAGTTAAATACTTGAGCAGACCCAGAGTGTGTGTAAACCACAAATAAGGCACTTTCTAATGACTTCAACATGATCCCAAAGGATGCTCAAACGATTTTACTAAAAGTATGCACTTCTTAGGCCGTGCGTTCCAAGATATAAACCAAAAGATTCTTACCCGAGTTTTTCTTAAAGGCTAAGTTCACCTTTGGAACATGTTACATGTTCCAGTATCTGCAGTATCTCCCCCTCCATCCCCCCTCCGTGTGGTAGTGGGCAGGGGATCTTTTCGCCACACCCACTGCCACAATTTGAAAATAGCGTGGCTATGTGCTGCTCTACCCACATGTCTGTGTCATTCATTCACAATTTCTTGTGAATAAAGGCCTACAAGGAATGCCAGCCCTTGCGGCTAATGGCTTGTAGTTCTCAGTGAATTATGAGGGCCCAGGGAAGCTCTCTCATAATCTATTGATTTTCCTGCTCTCAGCTAACTGCTTGCCTGGGGAAGTTATGGGCAAACAGCTATCCTGAGAGTCTGCAGGAGCCTGAGATTACACCGGCAATCTGCTATTCATGGGTGGAATGCTCTTTAGGCTCCTTAGAAAAAAAATAGTAAATGCACATTTTTTACATGCCAAGATTTTTTTTTTTCTTGCTGCCCGGGTCCTTGATGGGAAGATGCATACGCTACCATTTGTCCTGGTGTCTATTGTCACCTGGATAGAAAGTAATAGTAAATCAAAAATGATGATACTGAAACAGGAAGTGAAGGAAAATCTACCAATGAGGGCGACTATTGAAATAACTGTCTAAGGTGATTTCTTCTTGCATCCTGTTATGTCTCAGGTACAGGAAGTAACGAGAAATTTTCCCATGTGGATTTTCATTTTGTTTTAAACTGTTTTATGTACATATACAGTATATTTACATATGTGACACTGATGAAACATGTTGTGGGGCGGAGCTACAGTGGTCCAGGAGAGTGTGACACCAACTGTGATGGTTGCTTGCATCTGAACCCCCATCCCCTGAGTGCTTTTCTTGTGGGAGAGCGATCCTGGGTTTGCAGTGGTACACAGTGTTCATGCTTTCATCTACCTGTTGAATGTGAGTGCATATTTTATCTGCTTTTCAATAAAGTAGTTTTATAGCAGCAAGAACTATGAAATATTATTTTCGTTGAGCCTCTGGTACACACAGTGCAGCAGAGATGAGACGTTTTCCTGGCTCTCGATCTGATCATGCTTGTTTGACTTTTTGTAATGGATATCAAACCGTAAGGTGAGAGCACACCCAGAGGCAATTGGTGGTTAAGGTGTAGTTGAGTTGTTTCACTATCAATACAGCATATTTTCAGCAAATTTAGTGGACTTTATCACATATACACTATTTCTAGTTGTTTTATTTGGACTTTATCACTAACATCATCAGTGGTATATGGCTACTTCATTACACAACCACGGGCTATTTAGGTCTTTTGTATGGACTTTATCACAGATCGTTCTGGACATTATTTCGTTATATTGTAATATTGTTATCGCACCTGTTAAAGACGATCTTCACCCTAGGAACAAAAAATTAAAAGTCAGCAGCTACAAATATTTTAGCTGCTGACTTTTAATAAAAGGGCACTTACCTGTCCAAGTATCCAGTGCTGTCGTCACCCGGACCAGTTCTTCACTGGTCTTCTGGCCCCCCGATGCCGGCATCTTTAGTATCAGAATCCAGTTGCAACTCCTTGCAGCTTCACATCTGGCTTCCTACTGCGCATGTTGGAGCCATGCTACGCTTTGTGAATGGTCCCACAGCATTCTGGGACTTATGACATGTCCCAAGAGGCTGTGGGTGGGAACTTCCCCTCAGATCACCTAGGCCATCCGAGCAGAAGTGGGAGCTGGTACCTATCAAACCTAGGCCCCCCCTCTCCCCCCCAAAAATGTAATGTGATATAAATTGTAGGGGGGAAGCAGTAAAGTGGAACATCCCCTTTTGGATGATCATTTAAAACCACAGTTTTTAGTTTCATTTGCAGTTGCTGTACACTGCATATACAATATTTTTTTTTTTTTTATTCTTTTTACAGCAGCACTTTTTATAAATTGATATTTTTATTGAATGTATAATATTTATAGTTTTGTTGCTGTTTTTGAATGTTTTTTTTTTCTCCAGACAATATGAGTAGATGCTGGTGAGCTTCTAGCATCTCACAGGGATTTCATTGGTGGTCCTTGCAGTGGTTGCTGCCCTCCCATGCAGTGGGAGCCTTATACAGCAAATAGTAAGAAGAAAAAACTCAGTCTTTCCTGATATATCAGAATTCTTTGTGATTCAACCTGCCAGTGTTCACCCAAAACTTCATTTGAAATATACATTTTGGATGGTCTGGTAACACCAGGGAACGCATAAAATCAGTCACTGACTCATTGCAGGAGACCAGAGATGTGTTAACCTAGAATGGGGCCCTGGCATTTTCAGTAGTAGATCAACAATGGAATCATCATATTTATGTACACATTGTGCCCAATGGAAAGGTTTACGGTTTATGGTAACCGTGTTGTCTGCCTGAAGAGATCTGTAGACAAAGCCAATAGTGGTTAGTCACATTCGACTCCACTTGTTTTGTAATGCTGAAGATACAGGTGATACTCGAAAAATTAGAATATTGTGCAAAAGTTCATTTATTTCACTAATGCAACTTAAAAGGTGAAACTAATATATGAGATAGACTCATTGCATGCAAAGCAAGCTAGTTCAAGCCGTGATTTGTCATAATTGTGAGGATTATGGCTTACAGATCATGAAAATCCCAAAGCCACAATCCCAAAGCCACAATCTCAGAAAATTTAGAATATTGCATGCAATCAATAAAAAAAGGATTGTACATAGAACAATATAATAAAAGTATAAGCATGCATATGTACTCAGTACTTGGTTTGGGCCCCTTTTGCAGCAATTACTGCCTCAATGCTGTGTGGCATGGAAGCCTGTGGCACTGCTGAGGTGTTATGGAAGACCAAGATGCTTCAGTGGTGGCCTTCAGCTCTTCTGCATTGTTCGGTCTCATGTCTCTCGTCTTTCTTTTGGCAATGCCCCACAGATTCTCTATGGGGTTCAGGTCAGGCGAGTTTGCTGACCAATCAAGCACAGTAATCCCACGGTCATTGAACCAGGTTTTGGTGCTTTTGGCAGTGTGGGCAAGTGCCAAGTCCTGCTGGAAAATGAAGTCAGCATCCCCATAGAGCTCATCTAAGGAAGGAAGCATGAAGTGCTCCAAAATCTCCTGGAAGAAGGCTGCGTTGACCCTGGACTTAATAAAACACAGTGGACCAACACCAGCAGATGACATGGCTCCCCAAATCAACACAGACTGTGAAAACTTCACACTGGACTTCAAGCCATCTTGCAGTGTGTGCCTCTTCATTCTTCCTCCATACTCTGGGTTGAGATGCAAAATTTGCCATCATCAGAAAAGAGGAATTTGGACCACTGAGCAACAGATCAGGTCTGTTTTTCTTTAGCCCAGGTAAGACGCTTCTGGCGTTGTTTGTTGTTTAGGAGTGGCTTGACAAGAGGAATACGACATTTGTTGTCCAGGATCCATCTGTGTGTGGTGGCTCTTGATGACTCCAGCCTCAGTCCACTCCTTGTGAAAGTCCCTAACACTTTTTTGAATGGCTTTTTCCTGACAATCCTCTCCAGGCCGCGGTCATTCCTCGCTGCTTGTGCACCTTTTTCTTCCACACTTTTCCCTTCCACATAACTTTCCATTAATGTGCTTTGATACAGCGCTTTGGGAACATTCAACTTCTTTTGCAGTTACCTTTTGAGGCTTTCCCTCCTTATGGAGGGTGTCAATGATGGTTTTCTGCACAACTGTCAGGTCAGCAGTCTTTCCCATGATTGTGATTCCTACTGAACCAGACTAAGAGACCATTTAAAGGCTCAGGAACTCTTTGCAGGTGTTTTGGCTTAATTATCTGATTAGAGTGGGACACTTTGAGCCTAGAATATTGCACCTTTTCACAATATTCTAATTTTCTGAGATTGTGGATTTGGGGTTTTCTTGAGCTGTAAGCCATAATCATCACAATTATGACAAATCACGTTTGTACAATCTTGCTTTGCATGCAATGAGTTTATCTCATATATTATTTTAACCTTTTAAGTTGCATTAGTGAAATAAATTAACTTTTGCACGATATTCTAATTTTTCGAGTATCACCTGTATTTTGCTACTCATCCAAGTAACTTTTTCAGTTCTAATGAGTGTTAAAAACATACCCTAGCATATATAGACACAGGGGTAACTCAGTCAGATTTTTTTACAATCACCACAGTCGATGGTAATTGTCCAAGAGAAGGATTGAAGATGTGAACGTTTGTCAAACAACCTTGTTTTAATTACATAATCAAATCACTGGGTGCCAAAAAGTCTACCAAAGTGTTTATCATCTGAATTATACTGAATTAAATGCAGGTAACTAATGTTGTTGAAGGCCCCTACAAGGCATTGTAAAGGCAGAAGGTTTTTTTTATCTTAATGCATTCTATGCTTTAAGATAAAAAAAAAAACTTCTGTGTGTAGTAGCCTCCCCAGCACCCACTAATAACTACCTGAGCCCCATCTCTATCCAGCGATGTCCACGATTCCCTCGGCCTACCTCGTATCTTCCTCCTGATTGGCTGAGACATAGCAGTGGTGCCATTGGCTCCCGTGGCTGTCAATCAAAGTCAGGCAATCAGGAAAGAAAAGGGGCCGGGCCGAATGGCAGCTCTGTGTCTGAATGGACACACGGAACTGCAGCTCGGGTGCCCCCATAGCAAGCTGCTTGCTGTGGGGGCATTCGACAGTAGAGGGGCCAGGAGCAGCGAAGAGGAGGATCCAGACTGCTCTGTGCAAAACCAACTACATAGAGGTAAGTGTGTTTGTTTGTTTTTTTCTGTTTGTTTTTTGAAACGAGACTTTACAATCACTTTTAGTATGGTTGTTTTAGTGAAGTTTAAAATTTTTATTTGGACTATGCTGGTATCCGCTTGGTCCAATACAAAGCGTCCTGTTAAGTCCAAACAAACTGTTTATACTTCACTAAAACTTACAGATCAGCTTTAATGTAGATGACCCTTTTTAACACCTCTTGAAAACCAGTGATCCTCTCTGTCCATAAAGTGCAGCTTATGCCGCGTACACACGAGCGGTTTTGCCATCGGAATAAATTCTGAAGGTTTCTCCAACAGAACTCCGACGGAATTCCATTCAAGTGGTCTTGCCTACACTCGGTCAATCCAAAGTCCGACCGCCCAGAACGCAGTGACGTACAACACTTACGACGGGACTAGAAAAAGGAAGTTCAATAGCCAGTAGCCAATAGCATCCGTCTCGTACTTGGTTCAGAGCAGGCGCCGTTTTTCGGTCCGTCGGAACAGCATACAGACGATCGATTTTCCCGATAGGAATTGGTTCCGTCAGAAATATTTAGAACATGTTCCATTTCTAGGTCCGTCAGAATTTTCGAAAAAAAAAAAGTCCGATGAGGCCTACACAGGATCGGAATAGACGATGAAAAGCTTCCGTCTGACTTTTTCTGTTGGACATTCCGCTCGTGTGTACACGGCTTAAGGCTGGGTTCACACTAATGCGAAACATGCAATTTGCACAGCAGGAGATTGTGACCGGCTCTCTATGGAGCCGGTTCACATATCTCCACAGCAGCTCCAGGGCGCATTGCACCGGAGTCCTGTGCGTCTTTTGGTCCATTTCAGGTCCGAATTCAGCACAAAATTCAGGCTGAAATTAGACCTAATATGGCTGAAATCGGACCTGATACGGGGAATAGTGACGCACTGGACTCCTGCTGTGAGCCAATGCATTCTATAGTGTGAACCCAACCTCACCGTTCTTTAGAAAATGTCCTTTTCCCTTGAAGAAACCCTGTCACCAACTTAAAATGCAGGTAAAAGCACAGAAAAAAGTTCAAGTATTGAAAAAAACTTGCAGTTCTTTTCCTTTCCATAAATTATTTTTTATTCTCTTGCAATGTGCTTTTGAACTTGCTAGCAAATATTTTCAAGCTTCCTCTTCCCTCCTTGCGTGTCCCACAGCCCTGTTTCCTTAAAGTGGATGTAAACTGGAAAATTTATTTTTTTTTTATGTCATAATATAGAGTATAAGATTTCCTATCATTTGAGCCCAGTCTTGCCACAAAGAGTTAATCCATCTCTGAGCAATCCTCTTTTATTGTTCAGTGAGATAAATCTTGACAAACAGAGAAAAACTTTGTCAAATCCTCCCCCTTGCTGTGAGTGACAGGTTATTTACATATCTCGTGCACTAACCTAAGACACAGGCATTATTTTTTAATTCCCTCCCCCATTCCTTTCTTCAGCAGCTCTGCAAGGATTGGATGTTCCACACCTCAGCATAATTGGGCATGCTGAAGTCATCTGGTTACTTTCCTGTCTTTTCACTGGATGTTAGAGATCATAGCAGAAATTCAGTGTAAGAAACATACAGGAGAAAATGCATATTGACAAGGGGACTGTAGGAGGTGGGCGGGGAGTCTACTGACATCACGACTCCACCCACCGAGCTCCAGACAGCAGACCCACCCACAGAATCTGCAGTTTTTCGGCTCTCATAACACAGAGGGGAGACATTTGACAGGTAAATATATATATATATGCAGGAGGCATGTATATCCTTATAGATAACCCCTATGGCAGTAGTTTAGAAAGGATGACATTGGGTTTACATCCACTTTAAGGCCCCTTTCACACTGGGCTGTCTGTTTTGATGGACTTCGCTTGCTCAGCAGGGATCGCTCCATTGATCCCCGCTGAGCCGGCAGATGACAGGTCCTTCTTGGCTGACTGTGCAGGGACGGACCTGTCAGAGCCCCGCTCTCCTCTATGGGGAGATCGGATATAAACGGGCTGCCTGTCCGTTTTTTATCCAATCCGATCTGTCAGACGGATAGAAAATAGGGTTTCCATCCGTCTGTATTGAGCGGATCGGAGCAGATCGGATGGCAGTGGACATTTCACCGCTGACATCCCTCGCTCCATAGAGGTGCATGGAGCGTCCGTTCAGGTCCGCCTGAAAAACTGACAGAGTTGACAGATCTTCATCCGCTGGGGCTGCTGACATCACATTCAAGATGGCAGTACCTAGCATCGGTCGTGGGGCTTTTGGTTGTCTACACAATGGAGGTATTTGTAAGTAAATAGCATGCAGAAAATATGGTAAATGTAAATCTATTCTTATATTTAATGAATGGTCTGGTGACAGTCTCTTTTTAATGTGTAAGAAAAACCAACATAGAAGGTTGAACCCTGCAGATCCTTTAGAGTTCTTCTGTTTTTTTGTCTCCGCAGTGTATTCTCCACTTCTTATGTATTTCTTACTGTGATAAAAAAAATAGTATACTAATGGGAAAAACTGATTTACAAAAATAGGTAAAATTACCATAACCATTCTTTGTAGATAATAATTTTATTGCAAGTGTGTAGGTGCCCTAGGTTTTCACTGATACAAATTTGTAGCATTTTTTTTTTTTTAAAGTAAAGGCCTGTTAAAGTTTACCTATTGCAGTAGATTTTTTTGTCTTCATTTTTGAGGGGCTGGAGTTGGCGTGGAGAGATTTATACATTTGTACCAAGTTATTTTTTTATTTTCTTCTTCATGCTGTGTGTTCCAGTGAGCAGTTGGATGTTAAATCAATCATGAATCAACATTCCAGCTCTGGAGACATGATGCTTAGCAGATCTTCTTTATTATCATGTTCATTTTAGGTACCTGGCTTCCAAATGTAATAGAGCGTGGTTTTCCAATATGCCAGAACTAAATAATAAAAATATATGATCATAATGTTATCTTGTTATTATTTAATGCAATATAACGATATTTTAATTGGAGACCTGAGTAGATGTCTAGAATTTTCTATAATTATTTTTTCTAGCCAACTAAACCAGATCTCTTTTGAGACTTGCGGTCTTAGATTTTTTTTTTTTTTTTTTTTCTCTCTTGGTTTCTTTCTTGCTCTCTTTTCATATGTTTAAAAGGATTTCTACTTTTTATTAAAGAGGAACTGCAGTCTGCTCACATAATTTTTAATAAAAACATCTTTGCCATTCTGAAGCTTCCCTCCAACAACTTTGCATATTATTTTATATACTGTGATTCTGTACTTGCCAAATATGCTGCAGAAATCTCCCTTCACTAAGTCTGGCTGCAGCCATCTTAACTGTGGGCAGCTGAAGCTGCTGCCTGTACACTTCATGGATTTACACAGAGGCACACCTCCAGCTCTGCAGCTTTTATTGGTCCTCTTATCACTCATCCCCCCTCCCTTCCTGGTAAACTCTCAGGAGAGAGAGAGAGCTATGCATGATGTCATAAAGCCTAGGCTAATGACAGACAAGACACAGGAAGTGGGATGTATAAGGTACTTACTGGCAGAAAGAAAATGTTTTAATATCCATTGGCTCCCACTAGCCATTCGCTCCCACTGCTGTCAATCAAAGCCAGTGATGAGGGAGCAGGGGGTAGGGCCGAGTCCCCCTGTCTGGCAATGGACGCAGTATCAGGGCTCAGGTGCAAGCTCTGGGCTCATGGGGGCACTGGATAGAGGATAGGGGCCAGGAGCGCTGGAAGGGGACACGAAAAGAGGAGGTCTGCAGCCTCCATTGCAGAGAGCAAGTATAGACGTGTTTGTTATAAAAAAAAAATACCTTTACTTTAAATCACTTTCAGTATTTCCAAAACCGAGAAAGTTCTCAAAAGCCAAGCTTATGCTTTTCAGATTTTCTAAACCAGTGTGAAACCTTGGAGTGCCTGCTATATGATTGTTTTTATGAATACTATAAAAAAAAAATCCTGTAGAATGTGCATACATTAAAAGATAAACTACTGTGATAAGGTAGGTGAGGCCATCTACATAAAAACTTGCATTATGCTCAGGGTTTTACTCTGTCCTTAGTTGTGCTCGTTAAGTTCCTAAGCAATAAGATCACATACCGTATATACTCAAGTATAAGCCATCCCAAATATAAGCTGAGGCACCTAATTTACCACAAAAAAACTGGGAAAACTCATTGACTCGAGTATAAGCCGTGGGTGAGAAATGCAGCAGCTACTGTAAGTGGAAAAAGAAGGTCAACAATGCCCATCTGCAGCTGCATGCCTCCCTGTGCCCATTGCATGGCTCCCTGTGTCCATGTGTCCATTGCATGGCTCCCTGTGTCCATTGCATGCTTTCCCTGTGTCCATTGCATGCCTCCCTGTGTCCATGTGTCCATTGCATGGCTCCCTGTGTCCATTGAATGCTTTCCCTGTGTCCATTGCATGCTTTCTCTGTGTCCATTGCATGGCTCTCTGTGTCCATGTGTCCATTGCATGCTTTCCCTGTGTCCATTGCAGCCTCCCTGTGATGATCTGCCTACCTGATCAGCCCATGTCATGCAGTCAGATGGCGGCCATCCAGTGTACAAAAGCCGCGCCTCCTCCTCCTCCTCCATGATAGGCAGAACACTCAGTTTCCCAGCAGTCAGTGTTTAGTGTTCCGCCTATCACGGACATCCTCTCGTCCTCGTCCGTGGTAGGCGGAACACTGAACACTGACTCACTGCTGGGAAACTGAGCGTTCCCCTATCACGGACGAGGAGGAGGCGCGGCTTTTTTACACTGGTCGGCTGCCGTCTGAGCATGACACGGGCTGATCCGGTATGCAGAGATGGCAGTGACTCGAGTATAAGCCGAGGGGGGCACTTTCAGCACAAAAAAATGTGCTGAGAAACTCGGCTTATACTCGAGTATATACGGTAAGCCATTGTACTAGTGGCTGAGGAGTTCTTCCTCTAAATTACCAGGCGCTTAAGAGCATACCAATCAAGAAAAATGCAGTAACAAATTCGATTACTACCTCTATAATAATAATAATCCTAAAATGGAAATTCTTCATAAAAACGCATCAGGGCCATGTTTATTGCATCGACTTAGATAAATGAGGGCACTGCACAATGAGAAAAGGATGTTCCCCACATATTCACAGTAGGTGTTCAGTATAAAGTACAGCAGACAAATTTCCATCTTCAGACTTGACAAAGCTGTAGTGTTGCCGCTCAAATGCTAGAATATGTTCTTGAATAACATTTTTTTTTTTTGTTTGGTAAAGCCCACATTTTGGGAATTTTTCTTCCTGCACACAATTGGAGCGCTAGGCTCCTTCTGTATGTTTCCATGCTATCCTTACTATCGTTATTAAAAAAAAATGTACAGCACTCAATAGCTTAGTGTGATATTTGCAAATAGATTCTTAAGAAATATCTTGTACCCCATCCTTCCTGTTTGTTATTTTACGGCACACGATGATTCATTCAGAGACGGTCTAAAAGCAGACCGCTACTGTTCACTCACTTTTTTTTTTTAATTCTTCATTTAAGTGATTGTAACGGCTAAAGGTTTTTTACCTTAATGCATTCTCTGCTGTGCCCAGCTTCAGTTATTCTCTCCCCTCTCCATGCTCTCACAAGCTTGGCTAAGAGTAACTAGAGACGTTCGCTCCTGCTACTGTCAGTCAAGTCGTGCGAGGAGGGATCAGGGGATGGCACCGAGCTGTGTTGTGTTTGTCTATAGATGCACACAGCCTGGCTTGGGATCAAGCCCACACAAGTGCCCCCAAAGCAAGCGGCTTCCTATGGGGGCACTTGGAGAAGAGGAGAAGCCAACATTGCCAGCGGGGGACCCCAGAAAAACAGGTTCAGGGCTGCTCTGTGCAAAACCATTACACAGAGCAGGTAAGTATACCACGTTTGTTATTAAAAGTAAAACGTGATCCTTTACAATCACTTTTAACGTTTATATTTGTAAAACAAAGATTTGCTACAAATAATAAAAAAAAAAATGTAAAACATCAGTTAAGCATTCCTTGCTAGTGAAATTTGGTATTGTGACACAACTGTATAAATGTGTCATCACCGATCATACTCTTGTAATTCAAGCAACATTGAAATGGTGGTGTTTCAGATTTGAACCCCCATTATGTTATCACAAGGGGAAAGAGGAGGGTTTTTTTTTTTTTTTTTGTCAGTTGTTAATATAAAAAGTTGCACCAGCTGCCGCTGTAAAAGAACTGAAATGTTGTAAACTTACCTGCCTCATAGGTGGAAAGTGAATAAGGCTTGCCTATTGGTGCTGTAAATATCTCTTAAACGTGCACTGTTTAGGAGATCTTTACTATATATGCAGCCGATGACATCATCAAATCCTGTGCCGTAAATTATGGCTCAACCGCACATGCGTTGGACTGCTGATGTCATCGTGGCTCTGGCCAGTCACGCTGCCGGAGTCCGTGGACCTGGAAGGCAGATGGGGGAAGATGAAATCGGCCTCCAGTGATGACATTGCATCACTGGAATGCTTTGTTTTCAGGTAAGTGTCACATAATGTGCTAGTATGCGATAGCTTTACCTTGCAGGTTTGAAAAAAAAGCACCCTGTGGTTTACAACCGCTTTAATGGTCTGTAAGCCTAATGTGTCTGGAGATTGTAAGATAGACTTCATAGTCTGTCTTAGTTAATGGACAGAGTGAAGAGATTTATCCTAAGGAGTTCATGAAACGCTATGAGCCTTTACTGTCTTTGGTGTATTCAGCTACAAGTGTTCGCCCCCATAAGTGGGTTGATGATGATAAATTTGTTACACTTGCTTAACCCAAATGAGCATTGTATACATATATGGCTGATTACTTAAAAGATGAAGTGTGAAAGCACATGTAACTTTTAAATCCTCACTTTGTTTTTATTCACATGACTGCAAAATACATTTCTTTGCTACTGATACATGTTAAAATAATCTGCAGGTTAATCACCAATCCACAAGGTCTGCATTACGAAGATGTAATCTAGATGGGAATGTAGATAGCATCACAACATTGCATTCTGACTAGACATGGTTTTGTTCTGAATTGGCAAAGGTGGGCTGTCATGAATGGGAAAGACAGCAAGCTAGAAAAGCACATTTTATCAGCACTGTGTATGAAAGAGACCTGCAAGCTTTACTATGAATGCTTGTGTTTTTAATTCACTTCAGTGAGAGTTGAAAACTTTTGCTATACACCAGACTGATAAATCTGTCAATGAAATATGTATGTGTGTGTGTATATATATATATATATATAGATATATAGATATATAGATATATATATATATATAGATATATAGATATATAGATATATAGATATAGATAGATAGATATATAGATATATCTATATATATATATAATCTGTCTCGGTTGGCAAAAGATGTCTTTCTGTTCAGTCAGTTTTGTGATCCATGCACATCTACATTTCTAGATCTCTGACATCTAAGCAGTACAGCTTGGTCATGGATGTATGCGTAGAGGGCTAATTGGGCAGTTATGGAGAAGCATCTTGATGAGGTCATCCTTATGCTCCCTCTCCTGTAAATATGTTTACAGAACTATGCAAAGCAATAGAGTCCTGTTTACCATTGATCTTCCAACAAGTTCTGCTGTGCATGAGATTACAGATAATCTAAAATCAAGTGCTTCTGATAGATTAAAAAAATACATATGCATCTAATGTATTTAAAAACTTAACTGGATATTTATTTATTTTTTTATTGGATTTGAGCCATGCAATGATCTCTTCCCAACTAGAGGTTCTGCTTTTTATCCAGGTATTTACCAGGCCAAACACTGTTGAAATACATACTTGTTGCAGTCATGGGATTTTCTATGAACACCAGTTCCAGAGCAGATGAAGGTGAATTTTAGGGTTGTTTTTAAAGTGTTTGTTACCCCACCTTTTCATATTTCTGATCTCTTTGCATCGCTTCCTTTGTGGGAAATACCTGGTGATCCTGCCAGTCTCCCTGCTTTCCTATTTCAAACTGACACTGTCCCAGCGTGGTCATTTTATTGGATGTGCTGGGAGCAGTAAAGATAATCTGTCACAGTAAAATATGCTGTCACATACTAAGCAAACAACCATCAGCGCTGCAGTAGAGTCGGATACAAATAATAATCTGTACTATCCAGATTTCACTTCTAAAATGTCTCTCTCCTGGCAGCTGAATACTGAATTTGATCCACATCCTTACAGCTTTTTCTAGTTTTTCATCCTCAAGAAATGCTGCTACTGTGCTCCTAGACTCTGAATCCACAGTCCAGGAGTTGACTAATTCTACATAAAGGTTTTATGTGGATTCCTTGAAGCAGTTCCATTTGCTCTGTTCCACTCCAGACCTCTTTAACATAATCTGTCATTGTGGGGCAAATCTGTTTGCAGTTTGGCTGTGGCAAAAGAGGAAGAAAGGATCTTAGCCTGGGCAGAACTGCAGATTCTTGTTTTGTCCACCATTCACATTCCAGGCATAGACAATTAGTAGGCAAGCTACCTCAGTCAATAGCATCTGGACTCAAAGGTATTGGTCCCTACACCCAGAGGTTTTTCAGGAACTGTCAAAGGTAGGGGATTCTAGATGTTGACCTCCTGGCCCCCAACATATAGAACAGGTGGGTCTCCAGATGCAGAGATCCTCTAGCCACAGCAGTGGATGCTCTGGTATCTCTGTGGAATCTGTAAAGCTTGGTAAACCTGACATTTTTCCATTCCTTTAACTCATTCCAAATCTACTCTAAAGGTTTGAGATGCAGGGCATTCCTGTGATAATCGCTGAACCTAATCAAGCTTCTAGCGGACACCCTGTTGTCTTTCCTCGACTTTACCTCCTATCTCTAAATCTGGTCTACACAGTCACTGACTTTAATGCATGAGTGTTGAAGCACAGGTTTTGAGGGTCTTGAGAAACAAGGGTCTTTGTATTTAAATAATTCCAGCACTTTTGAAAGCTTGGAAATCTACTTCCTGTAAGATCCACAAGACTCAAGTATGCCAGGAGTAGGAGGAGTTATACCTGGCTGGCCATTGGCTTTTTTTTGTTTGCCAGTGTTCTATTTCTCTTGAAGGCAGCAGTATAATCCAGTCGTGTCTGAATAACTACTGATCCTGTGCCTTTTAATGAAGATATGTATGTACAAAAGGCTATTTTTATTTTTTCTGTGCTTTTAATCTTACATTTTTTTAAATTGGTTACAGGGTCTATTTAAATTGTCTTCTACAAGTGTCTTCCTCTGGGCCCCAGAAAGAAAGCTGCTATAGGACCTCTTATCTCACTGTTGCCAGAGCACCTGTATTTCATTCCACAAAATTACAGGGTAAAGAGCCCAGCATGCTCGGCAAGGTGTAGATTGGTTTCTGCTATTATACTCTAGGCTGGAAGTGGTGGGAAATATGCCCAGTAGGAAAGCAGTTCTATTCTTTTTGGTCTGTAGTGCAAGGCCCTTATCCCTAGTGCTGCACAGTAGCTGAAGTGGCATAATCTTCACCCCCCCCCCCCCATGGTAGGATGCATTTGTGCAAACAAAATTTGAAATGATATTACCTGTTTAGAGTATAGCAGATGTCTTCATCAAATAACCTTTCTTATTAATACGCAAGGGCTGTTAAACTTCTCCAGGCCTCAGAGGGTAAATGTGAGTGATCTACTGCAGATGTCCCTGCTGAGAAGCCCCCCTCCCCTGTTTTTCTCACAATGCACTTCAATTTGGAAGAGCAGCTTGAAACAAGTCCATTTGTTTTATTATTATATTTGAACCCATGAAGCCTCAATGTGCATAACTAAAATGCTGTGTCATTTTCTATTACACAATTATTGACTCTTTTTTTTCATCATTACAACCAGAACAATTGATTAAAATCGTTTTATCCCTTGAAGTACAATGCATTGAAATACAATTACCCGATAGAAAGCTATCCCTTACTGCCAGTTTCTAGGAGTCTGTTTGCATGTTGTCTGGCCACTTTTTAATTTGTTGAACAGCACTTTTAGCAGCTGGCCTTTTTGGAATGTGCTGTGAATACTGATACATATGTGTGTCTGTACTTATCTGTCGATTTTAAACACAATGGCTTAATTGAGCTTAGATATGACAGTTATGTTCACACGTGGAAGAGTTTTACTTGGTGCTCCCAGCTGTCATATATTATTGTCAAAATCAATGTCCCAGGGGTTTTGACTCTTATTCTGCAAGTGCTTAGTCTCTCCTTTGCTGTAGAATTTGTTTCTTACCTCCAGTTTTTGCATCTGTTGCTAATCCTTCTCAAATTTTGGTACACCCAGGCCCAATTTCTTGTTGTTTTTATATAAATAATCCCAAGGGTATTGAGATTTAACCCGTTGTTAGACCTACATGTATTTTATACTACCTCCTATAGTTTTCTTTGGCATCTTTACAGTAAATGTACCTCCTATATTTAAAAGGGAAATATGGGTTAATTTTATTTTATTTGTATGTCTTTTTGTTGTGTTTATACACATTTTTAAAATCTTTTTTGTATGTAAAATCTTTTACAAAATGTTTTGTAAAATTCAGCTTACATCCATTAAACATTCTGTTTTTATTGTAGAACAAGGAAGGGTTAGAGCTTCTGTCATGTTTTTATTGGTCTGATTGGGGAGGATTTTGCCATGCCAGAATGTGAAGGAAAATATTTGCAATGCAAATACAGACAAAAACAGGTGTGTAGTAGCTTGGGC
This sequence comes from Aquarana catesbeiana, assembly GCF_042186555.1. Taxonomy (NCBI): domain Eukaryota; kingdom Metazoa; phylum Chordata; class Amphibia; order Anura; family Ranidae; genus Aquarana; species Aquarana catesbeiana. Next base: position 104,442,359 of record NC_133324.1, on the reverse strand, counting down.
ATGGGTTATATCTTTTACTGTCTGGCCTTCGTGTCCCAGTGATGCTTGCTCCGCTGCTTCACCCACCCAAAGACATTACAGGGATCTGATGTAAAGCAGGGGTAGGCAACCTGAAGATCTACTTGAACAACACTGATTAAGTCAAAAATCACCAGCCATAGTCGTCGTCGAATAAGTATTACAAGAGGGTGCAGGGTTTAGGGGTGGGTTATGCCGAGAATGCAGGGTTCACTAGTGCATTATGCTCAGAATGCAGGGATCATGCGTGTGGTATGCTCATAATGCAGGGTTAAGGTGTGCGTTGTGCTCAGAATGCAGGATTCAGGATTGCGTTGTGCTCAGAATGCAGGGTTCGGGAGTGCGTAGTGCTCAGAATGCAGGGTTCAGGAGTGGTTTATGGTCATAATGCAGGGATCAGGAGTGCGTTGCTCTCAGAATGCAGGGATCAGGAGTGCGTTGCTCTCAGAATGCAGGGATCAGGAGTGCGTTGCTCTCAGAATGTAGGGATCAGGAGTGCATTGCTCTCAGAATGCAAGAATCAGGAGTGCATTGGGCTCAAAATGCAGGGTTTAGGAGTATGTTGCGCTCACAATGCAAGCTTTAGGAGTGCATTGTGCTCAGAATGCAGGGTTCAGGAGTATGTTAGAATGCAGGGTTTAGGGGGGTGATGTAGAGGGTGATAGAGGACATTGCTATGGGGGTGGCTCTGCCCATAAGTGTCCTCTGCCCCTTTCACATAACCCCCCCCCCACTTCCCCTATAGCAGTAACCTCTGGCCCCCTTCCCTCCCATTGCATAGTGTCCTACCTGTTTCAAAAGCAGGGACCGGGAGGAAGCACAGTTCTGGACAGAGGGCCAGAGCTGGCAGAGTCCTTTTCATATTGGCAAGCTGGTGATTGGTTTCTTAGGACCACCCTGTGTCCATGCGACCAACCCCCTGCAGTTTAAAGCGGAGGTTCACACAAAAATTTAACCTCCGCTTTTCGCCCCCCCTCCGGTGTCACATTTGGCACCTTTAAGGGGGTGAGGGGGGTGCAGATACCTGTCTAAGACAGGTATTTGCACCCACTTCCAGCATAGACTCCCACGGGAGTCTATGCCTCTTCCCGTCCCCACCGCGCTGTCTGCTGGGACACACACGGGTCCCAGAGACAGCGGGGACCAGTTAGGAAGCGCAGCGCGACTTTCGCATGCGCAGTAGGGAACCGGGAAGTGAAGCCGCAGCGCTTCACTTCCTGATTCCCTTACAGAGAATGGTGGCAGCAGCACCCGAGGACCGAGGGACAATTCGGTCTCGGGTGCCGACATCGCTGGACCCTGGGACAGGTGAGTGTCCTTATTTTAAAAGTCAGCAGCTGCAGTATTTGTAGCTACTAACTTTTTATTTTTTTATTTTTTTTCGCAGGACTCCCTCTTTAATTTAAAAAGTTTGTTTGGGCAGCACTTCTTCCATCCTCCGTCCTGAGCTGTTCTTCCTCCCGGTCTATCTCAAAGCAGCAGAGGAGGAGGGAAAGAGAGACCTGGACATAGAAGGTGGGGTCGGCAGCGCAGGAACCTGTTTGCTCCACCTGTCACCTGCAGGCAGCCGACAGGTGGACCGCGATCGACAGGTTGCCGACCCCTGATATAAAGGAATATCTCCCCAATGGGGGCTCAGAAGTGCCCATTCTAATAAAATAAAAGTTTGGCTGTAAAGCTTTGGCTTTAATATGTAATACAGGGTGCACCTTTAAATGCAGTGTCAGAGAAATATGGATTATCAAATGAAAGGGCACAGAAGTTGCTTTCCTTCAGACTCACTTATTAAAACTTTAAATTGACCTATCTGAAACCATTAGCAAGGAATGGGCAGGGATGGCTTCATTTTGAACTATTAAGCTGTGTAAGCAACAGGCTTCTTCTTTCCTTAAGGGCAGCCTTGGACACATGGAAAAAATTGCCTAGAATTGCTTAGCTATAGTTTTTCTTTACATTTTGGATATAACAGGGAGGAGCTAGAAATAAAAAAAAAATCTCACAAAAAAAAAATAAATCTGTGGCTCCATTGGACAGGCTCCCTCCCTTCCTTTCTATCGCTGCAACGCTATAAAAGGGATGGGGTGGTGGATGCCTTTTTTTTTTTTTTTTTTTTTAAGCCTAGGTTCATACTTGTGACCACAGACATCACATGTGATTCACACCGAATTGCTGTGCAGATCACTTGCGATGTCTGTGCGATGCAAATTTAGCCATACAGATGTATGGCTGAACTTGCCTCACATTCGCACAAAAATGCTGCAGGACTTTTTTTCTTTTTTTTTTTTTTTTTGTCCGCACTGGAATCAGATCGCATGGGTGTTCACTGATCCGGGGGTGTCATTAACTTTACATTGACACCTGCAGTGGTTCGTAGAGGGCAGTATGAACTGCCTGCGAGTGACCTGCGATGCAGGAAATCGCACTGGAATCAAGCATCAGTGTGAACTTAGCCTTACTCAGCTATATCTTATCCGCATGCATTTGAAAAGATTTTCACTACATGTCCTGACATGTTCATACATACACTGGAGTTTTTTGTGGAAGCCCATTGACCTATCCGTATATAATTGGAATCTGTGAGAAAACCAGGACAACAGAAGGAAACTTATACCGACAATGGTATAAGGCCCCCAGTGCTGTAAGCTTGAAAGAATAACGTCTTAAGCTGATGAACATGCAATAGCGCTTTGTTCATGTAACAAGCATGTTATGTGCCTTATTTATTCCTTCTGCTACCCAACTGTTTTGTTTTTTTTATGAGCAATGGTCTTTTTTTCAGTTTTAATAAATCAGACCCTGGAATCAAGACACTAAAATAGGAATATGGAGAAGCAACAGTCTAAAAGATGGAAAGCTTGGCTGTGTAAAATTCAGAAGTATTTTTTTTAGTGGATGAGTGGAATTTAATCCTTGCCAGCCCCATTCATGTTTTATGACTAAACCTCTGTTACTGATTCAATAGTAAAATATTTTATGTACTAGAACAAAAATTTCTCATTCTTTCATTGACAGACACAGTGCTTCCTTATTCAGAACCATAGGGTTATATTGCCCCCTACAGGAGTAGGACACTAGGCAGAAAAGACTTGGCTACGCCCATGGGCAGTCCTAGGTGATATACACCCCCTCTCTGCTATAGGCCTTCAGTTTTTTTTTCTGCCTAGTCAGGAGTAAGGACCTAGTACCCTGCTGGGATCTCTGGTCCTGGCAATTTATTGTTTTTTGCTTTTTAAGCTACTTTTTTTCTCTTGGATTTTTTGCCTGTGAGATCTACAATCAACTGCCGAACTGGGCGACGGGCTGGACGCTAAGATCCAGTGGTCTCCCCAGTCTGGCCAGCGAGTGCGTGCAGACCACAGCTAGGACCGCGCTAGGACAGAGGCTGGCCCTGCGAGTTAAACATCTCGCAAGGTCACACACGACCGGGTCTCGGCCTGTGTCGCAGCGTTGCTCATGGCCGACAGCCCCCCACTTCGGTGGCGAGTAGGATCTGTCTGGGGGCGTTACCCTTGGGGTGGTCGGTCCCTCTGGGGTTCTCCTCCACAACCCCCCTTCCCCGGGTGAGGCCCAGGCTTCTGGATTAGGTGCTTCGGACACCCTGTCCACCCCCCTCCTGGGTTGTCACTATGGGGGTACACCTTGGCACCTGATGGCTGGGTTGGGTGAACAGGCATTCACAGATCCGCGCCCCCTGCGGTGGCCCTCCACTAATTTAGGCCGCGGTCTACCAACCGGGCAAAGTGCGAGGCAGTCCTAGAGCGGGCAGTGGAGGTCGCCGCTTTCTGTTGCGGGCATAGGCCCTACTTCCTCGGCTCTAGCCTGGTCTGGTCCCTCTGCGGATCTGTGCACTCGCGGCTGAAAATTTAGGCCGCAGCTTTTGCGGCCTGCTAGTCCGCACGGCCAATCCAGATGCCTTCTTCCAGAGGGACGGCACTGTGTAGGCCCCTTTTGGGGGGTTGTTTAAGTGGGCCCTCCGTAGGCACCCCCTGTGAGGGGCCTTGGTGGATACCCCCCGTGAGGGGCCTAGGATTCCCCCTGTGAGGGTCCTTGGTAGATGCCCCCTGTGCCGGGCCATCCGTAGGTGCCCCCTGTGCGGGATCTCTGCCACTGCCCTCTGTGAAGGGGTTCAGTGGTGCCCCCTGTGCAGTTTCCGTAGGCGTCCCTTGTGCGGGGTCTCAGCCAGGGCCCCCTGTGAGCGGTCCAGTGGTGCCCCCTGTGCGGGGTATCAGTATGTGCCCCCTGTGCGAGGTTTCAGCCAGTGCCCCTGTTAGGGGTTCAGTGGTGCCCCCTCTGCGGGGTATTGTAGGCGCTCCAGTGTGGGATCTCGGCTGGTGCTCCTTGTGAGGAGCCTGGGTCAGCGCCCCCCGTGTAGGACCTCGGTGACGCCCCTGTGTGGGGCCTAAGGTGGCGGAGGTCTCAGTCGGCGGCCCCCCTGTGTTCTTTGTGTTTTCACAGGTGGCACTTGGGCATATAGGCTAGTAAATGGCGCCCCGCCCTCTTCTGCCTCATCGGTCTCGACTGATCCTATGTCTGGCTCTGCCATCGTGGACGTGGCCCACCTTGCGGGGTTGGTGGCCACACTCCCCGTCAGTTAGTGAGGTTGTTCCTCCACAACTGCAGTGGCGCACAAGAAGGTGCTGGTTGTCTCCTTTTTTGCAAAAGTGTTCCCTTCTCCCTCCTATTTTGGGATATTTGTCCGTAAAGACTGGGAGTGTCCCAGTTCAAAGGAGTGGACTGTTCCACCAGTAGTGGATACCCTGGTCTCTAGGGTGCGCAAAGCCATGATTCTGGGAGGAGTCTCTTTTAAGGATCCGGCTGATGTACCTGGAGGGGGAGCAGGTTCCCTCTGCTTTTGCTGAGTTGGTGGACCAGTTGGTCTGGGGGCTGCAGTTTGTATGCGATGACTCTTGGACGCAGTTGCCTTGGTTGTGAAGCTCTCTGTTTCTGCAGTGGTGCTTACAGGAGGGAAGTGTAAATGATTTCCACAGTCTGAAATGGGGAAAAGGGCCTCGTAGCAGAAGGTCCTTCTTCTTGGCATGCAATGGACCTGGTCTGGCGAGCCGAGAGCGGGGCTCCCTAGACCCACGGACATGGCCCCTTCAGCATGAAGGCGCATCGTCACTTATGTCCTAGTGTTCCAGGCTTGAACCCCAAAAAGGGTTTTTTCCTTCCAATTGGTGTCTGTCACTCAATTGTTGGCAGTTCTCCTTGGGGCTGTGCAAACCCTGTTGCTTCAGAGTGTGCTTGTCCTGGTTCCAGTGGGTACAGAATGGAGTCCATCTGCACGGTGGTAGCGTCCCTTCATCATGGGGACTTTTGAGCTTCTGTTGACATCATGGATGCTTATTTACGCACTCCAATATGTGCCCAACACCAACACTTCCTCCATTTTACTGTGAGAAAAGAGCAATTTCAGCTTGCGATGTTGACGTTTGGTCTCGCCTCCACCCCTCAAGTACTCAAAGGTGTTGGTCCCAGTTCTAGCGTGGTTAAGTAAGCGGGGGATTGCAGTCCTGGACTGCTTGGACGATCATCTTCTGTGAGCAGAGTCCTCGGCTACCCTGAGGGGCGACGTAGCTCGCTATAAAGACCTCAGTTTTCAGTTGGCTTCTATACTTCCTGAAGTCTTCTCTGGCTCCTTCCAGAAAATTGGATTATCTGGGCCTGACTCTGGTTTCATCTCTGGCCAGAGTGTTTATTCCTCTGGACAAACTCCAGAAGTTGCATGCTGCGTTTCAACTACTGTTGTCTCGCAGATTGGCCTCCCTGCGGTCCTACAGGTGGGTGTTGGGCCTGATGGTCTCTACCTTCAAGGCAGTTCCATACAAGCTCCTTTCAAGTGAGATCCTGGTGTAAAGTGCCCGAGGTCTCTGGGCTATTGGATTCGGCTGAGCCAGAAATCCGGGGGTCCCTGGTCTGGTGAAATCGCTGTCCGGAATTTCGGCAGGGCACATTCGCGTTGCCGCTGGTTTGCAAGGCAGCCACTTGGTTGTCGGTGTACACGATCACAAAATTCTACAATGTGGCTGTGCTGGCATCTGAGGATGCTTCTTTTGGCCGCAAGGTGTTGCATGCTGCTGTTTATAGGGTCTATTCCTTCTTGAAGGGGTATTGTTCAGGTTGGGTTCCAGTTTGTTTCTGTGTTGAGCTCCTGTTATCTGGTTGGCTCTTGTGTTAGCCTTGGGATTTTTTGTTGTCCCACCCCTCATGTTTGGCACTGCTTTGGGACGTCCCCATGGTTCTGAATATGGAAGATCTGTGTCTGTCAATGAACGAATGAGAAAATAGGATTTTTGACTTACCGTAAAATCCATTTCTCTGAGTTCATTGACAGACACAGAACCCATCCCTCTATGGAGTTTTTAATTTCACTGCTTGGGACAAAACTGAAGGCCTATAGCAGAGAGGGGGGTGTATATGACCTAGGACTGCCCATGGGCGTAGCCAAGCCTTTTTTCTGCCTAGTGTCCTACTCCTGTAGGGGGCGATATAACCCTATGGTTCTGAATAAGGAAGCTCTCAGAGAAACTGATTTTACAATAAGTAAAAAATGCTATAATTCCTGTAATGAATACATGCTTTTTTATCATTGAGATTTTACTGTGAATCATACTGCTGAAGCTTTATCATGGTGAGATCACACAGTTCCCAATGACATGCTGGATCTTACACCACTAAAACAGGTGTGGTTCATTGCACACAGTTTCACCCGGTCTTTTTTTTTTTTAATTTAACCCTTGTACAGCACCTCTTTGAAATGTTTTTGATACTTCCAGTAGATCTGCAGACTCCTAGTAGAACACTACATAACTTTAGTCCAGCTGTATAAAGGAAAAGTTTGTATTCTCAAGCTTTTATTGAACATTTTTAAAGAGCAACTCCAGAAAATGTTCAAAAATGTAACGTGTGTAATCTTTCAAAGATCACCATACTCTCCTAACAATGTTTGCATCAGATTTTCATTCTAGAAGGATGAACAACTCTTTTAGGAGACATTATCAAAGGTCAACATCTATATCCTGGAAGAGGCTTTGCCTAGGCTAAAAAAAATGTCATAAGTCGCTGCAGGCAGGAGGAAGCATCTACTTTCTCCAAATGATCAGATTTTTCAGAAGTTTGGCAGCGGCAAGGGCTAAACTGTATTTAGAAACCTTTCCACGGTGCATTTTCTGCTGAGAGCAAAGGTGCCATTTGCAAATATTGTGAGAATAAATTATATTTTCCAAATGCTACAAGCATGACAAAACACATCCTGGCATGCCAGAGGTGCCCTAAAGACATTAACCACTTCAGCCCTGGAAGGATTTACCACCTAATGACCGGGCCATTTTTTGTGATACGGCACTGCGTCGCTTTTCCTGACAATTGCACGGTACCCAAACAAAATTGATGTCCTTTTTTTCCCACAAATAGAGCTTTCTTTTGGTGGTATTTGATCACCACTGTGGTTTTTATTGTTTGTGCTATAAACAAAAAAAAGACTGAAATTTTGAATAAAAGAACATTTTTTTACTTTCTGCTATAATACATATCCAAAAATATATATATATATAAAAAAAAGTATTCATCAGTTTAGGCCAATATGTATACTGCTACATATTTTTGGTAAAAAAATCGCAATAAGCGTATATTGATTGGTTTGCGCAAAAGTTATAACGTCTACAAAATAGAGGAAAGATTTAGGGACTTTTTATTTTTTTTTATTGTTTTTACTAGTAATGGCGGGGATCAGTGATTTTTAGCAGGATTGCGACATTGTGGCAGACAAATATGACCCTAAGTGACACTTTTTGGTGACCAGTGACACCAATACAGTGATCAGTGCTATAAAAATGCACTGATCACTGTATAAATGCCACTGGCAGGAAAGGGGTTAACACTAGGAGGCAATCAAGGGGTTAAGTGTGCCCTAGGTGTTTCTTTACTGTGGGGGGAGTGGACTGACTGGGAGTACAGAGAGATCGCTGTTCAAGATCGCTGTTCCTGATCACTAGGAACAGTTGATCTCTCTGTCCCCCCCTGTCAGAATGGGGATCTGCCTTGTTTATGTAGGCAGATCCCCCGTTCTGCCTCTCTTTAACGCGATCATGGGTGGCCGGCAGACATGGGGTCCGCCGGACCCACAGACGAGCTCCTACGACGCGCACACGCCCGCAGTACCACGTGCACAAGTTTGCGCAGCCGAGCCTCCTTGCTGCAGTATATATATGCGGAAGGCAGTCGGCAAGTGGTTAAAAAAGACTGTATGCACTTAAATCATAAGGACTGTAATGAAAGTGTAAACAGGTCTCATTCCTGAAACACTCTGCTGCTTCTAGATCATCACAAAGTGTTTCTTCACCAGCAGCATCTTCAAGTAAGGAAGTGTTGCAAACCACGTCCTCACAAAAATACACAATACCTTTATTTTATAGATACAATTACACCTGAAAATCAGGTGAACACTGCTTAAGCTCGCAATATATGCTTCTAGGTTAGCATTTAAAAAGAATTAAAATGCATATTGACAGGAAGCTTAAAAATTATCATGAGGGAAAAGGGGGGTGGTTACCTGTTCTTATGTATAGTTAACAAGCAAGTTTACTGAATAAGCTGTACTTTTTTTTTTTTTTTTTTTTTTTTTTTTTCAAGCATAATACTTTTATATACACTGCATTTCACCTTCCCAGTGTACCAAAACGACTTTCAGTTAGTAAAACTACTCCTCACTGAATTTTTTTTTCCATTTTTTCGGAAACTTAAATTTTTTTCCAGAAAAAAAACAAGAAACTTGTTTTTTTTTTTTTTGTTTTGTTTTTTTTTTTTCATGGCTTCAAATTTTTGGGAAATTTTTCACCTCTAGTTGAGACCCTACCAAATACTTTTATTTGTGTAGAGTTTATAAGTGTATCATGTGTGCTCCAGATCCCACCCCATATTAGTAGATGAACTGATTTTACTAAATTGTCCCAGTTGTATATGTGCCTGTGATTGTTGTATGGACCTTGGATCAAGTCGTGAATGTCAAGGGTTCTGTGATTGCGCAGCTTGCTATGTAATATGTTGGCATTATGTCAGTGAATAAATCATCACTGATGCAGATGAAGACAGCTTTGTTAATGATAAAGCCAAAGACACTTCAGTAGAAAGTTGTTATGGTTAAACGTATGAAACTGAGTGTACCCGAGTCCGGTATAACTTGGGGTAGAAAGCAAAGATGAGAACTTTGTGAATTCTTGTTTTACCCAAATGAACTCTGTGTTCCTTTCATCATGATTGCTGTTTGTCAGGGCGAAAGCACTTCTGGGAATCAAAGGCCATGTGAGCAAAAGGGGGGGAAGATGCTCATTTCAGTACCAGCTAACATTCTTCCTTAGAACATCATGGGGAGGTCTCCAGTGTCCCGAGTATTTAAAGCCAGATGTTACTTGTCAGGGTGTTCATAGCCTTTGACAAGTTTGTCAGAAGGTCATATAAATATATTCTTTCCATTAGTTTCCCTTCTCAAGTGTGTTTTGCATTAAAGTGGACTTGTCACGAGAAGGAGGCTATAGTTTCATTCAATTAATAAAGGTTTTCTCATTCCAGTAAATGTAAATTTGCAAGTTGATTTATATAAAACAGCTTTTGAATATTCATGAAGAAGTTTCAAAAAGGTTTAGAAACCTATTACAACTAACTGTGCTACGGATGAATTTGTTATTGTAGAAGAAGGTATTTTCCTAGACACAGTGACTTCCTGCCTAGCAATCTTCTCAGATAATCCCAACATACATTAATCAGAGGTTTTATACTAAAATCATTGATCAATAATCGTATCATGTACAGCCAGTTTTAGCCACTTGTCTGACTAAACTTGTTAAACTTTGTTCTCCTTGAGTAGCCAGCATCATAAGATGCTAGGTGGTACTTTTGGCTTCATCTTTGCCCTGCTTCATAGGATCATTATTTCCTCCAAAGCCAACTTTTTACAGGTTTCTAAGTGACCTATGGTTAAGGTCAGGCATTGTCATATGGGCTGTATGTCAAAATCTATTCAGACTGGGGCGTTTCCTAGCAATGGAGGAGTGAGGATGTGTGTCTCCACAGCTCCGTTCCACTGCCACACTTAACCACCGCTACAAGGGGTATTCTTGCCCCAGACACCTCTCACCATGTCCAGAGGAACCAGCTGTCCTCACAGCCACCGAGGACCAACCGCACGAGATAGGGGCAGCTGGATTCCTTCTTCCCCAGGACTCGTGGGCAGAGCCGCGAGGCTGCCAAGATGGCACCGGCCACAAGGGTCTGGAAGGCAGCTAAAGCCTCCCAGAACGCTGCTGCCCAGCTCTAGCAGCATGCAACTTCCCCGATTCCCTCCTCAGGGTCGGTGAGTGGATCTATCCCCCGTACCTCCCCGAGCTCCCCGGCTTCCCCAGACAGGGGCTCTGAAGCCTTAGACGCCCTGGGAGATGAAGACATCAGGCGAGATAGTGGGTCGCGCCCTACCATAGAGGACCTAGAATGATTTATTGAGTAGAGAAGACATTGCACAGCTTAAAGCCGACACCTCGCACCTGGGGGCAGAATGGAGGCCCTGGAGCAGAGAGTTGAAGAAACCCTCCCAGTTATTTCTATGCTAAAGACAAATGCATCACACAAGACCAGCAGATTGAAACCTTGCTTTACCAGTTGGATGATGTGGAAAACTGCAGTCGACGGGCTAATATTAGAATTAGGGGCCTACCGGAAGCTATGACCTCCAAAGATATTATCCCCACCTTAGTGGACATATTTAAGGTAATATTAGAACTGCCTGCCACAGCCACGATAGAGATTGATCGTGCCACTGGGCTCTCAGGCCTCCTTCTCAAGATGTGGACAATCCAAGGGATATCATATATAAGGTACATAAATACACGCCTAAAGACCGCATTATGCAAAAAAAATGCGTGGCAAGCCCTACTTTGACTTTGATGGCACACATTTACCCATCTATCAAGATCTCTCCAGGCACACACTCATGCAGCGCAGGGCGCTTTGCCCCCTCCTGGCAGCCATCCAAGACGCAGGCCTACCATACCGGTGAGTAGGGGTGCAACGGATCAAAAAACTCAGTTCAGATCGTTCCTCGGATCAGGAGTCACGGTTCGGATCATTTTCGGATCAACAAAATAAAATCTCCCCCACTGTACTATCCACGTCATCTCCCCCACTGTAATATCTGCAATCTCCCCCACTGTAATAATATATTGGCAGGGTATGGGCAGAGTATGGGCACTGCTGCCATCTGATCTCTCCCCTCCACTGTACAGATCAGTACACAGAGGGGAGAGAGGAACCAGTTTGTTTACGGACGGAGCGATCACGTGGTAAACAGCCACCGAGTGTTTCAAGATGGCCACCACTCCAGAGCTAGGCCGAAGCCGCGGCCTTTCCTAAGGCCGAGGCGATGGCGCACTCCGCGGAGCGGATGTGTGCCGATCCAAACAGGCTGAACCGTTCGGATCACGGATCAGTGACGATCCGTTGCACCCCTACCGGTGGGGCTTCCCCTTTTATCTCCAAGTGACCAAGGAAGGCAAACCTGTGACCCTGCGCAACAAAGATGACCTTCTGAATTTCTTATCCCCTCTCGGACTGGAACCTGTGGACTTTCCGGATTGGAGGGGATCAGCAGATTTTCTATCCACCTGACCACCTCAACCATGGCTACCTGCTAAATGCAGAAGTTGCAGAAAGGATCAGCGATGTCACCCTTCTGACTCCTCACCTGGCCCAGCTACTTCTAGAGACTGGTGGAGCAAGTCTTCCTGCCCTCTGCGTTTGACCCTTCTCTATCACGAGGTGTTCCAGCTGTTCTTGAGCCTTAGACCTCCCCTGGGGCACCCAAGTTGGGTCCTAAAGGACTACACGTACTGTGCCAATTGGCATAGATTTCTTTTATGTTCCCCAGATTGGTTGAGTAGGCCTGGGATCTTAATGCACTAGCCACATCTTGACCATCTTTACCTTACCTAGTTTAACCCGCAGGCAGTTATTAGGGTAAATAACTCCCCCTTCTCCCTCACCTGTAGCACATCGTTAGAGGTGGAGAGAGACGGAGACTCCTTACCCCCCCATGTTGGCTCACGTTCCCCATGTAGGCCACCCTTTCTTGGGTATTGATCCCCATTGGAATCCTGGGACCAGGCTTGAGGCCTCCCCCCATGGGATGAGGTCCCGAGCATGACTCACAGATGTCTAGAACGTTACAATGGCTTAGGGCCATCCTGTTTTGTTTGTGTTTAATGCTCATTTTACATGTTTGTTCTTTTTATTCCCCCTTTTCTCTTTCTCTCCCTCTCTTTCCTCCTCTTTTTCTTACAGGAACGACCTACTACATCATCGCCCCCACACCAAGCACACCAACGTTTTTGGCACTCCAACTATTACCTAGACCCTCCATGGCTACTCTGACGGTAAGCTCCTATAATGTCTGGGGGCCTCTGCTCCTCAAATAAGCGTAATAAGTTGTGGAGGGAGCTAAAAAGGCCTGGGACACAGGTGATCTTCTTGCAGGAAACCCATTTTACACCCAGTCAACCCCGTAAACAGTTCAGGTACATGTCTCATAAATTTTATGAACACGGAAATAAATGCAGTTGTATGCTCACGAGGGTACTCGAAAATAAATATGCTCAAGCATACTTACAAAAGCTCCATTCCTCCTCCGGAGAACTGATGGTACAGTCTTCTAAATTTGCCTCAGGGTTCCAAGATTACTACACCAAATTATACAACTTAGATTCTGAGCTATCCCCCCGATGCACAAGTGACTAGATTGAAGGCAATTGAGGAGTACTTGGCCTCAGCCGGTGTCCCCCCCCGTCCCCCAACTGGAGATCAGTGCTTCACCTTGGAGCTGCCAATCACACTAGCTGAGCTTGAGGAAACAGTGAAGTCCTTGCACAATGAGAAAAGCCCTGGCTCTCATGGGTTCCCCAAAGCATACTATAGGACTTTTTTCTCCCTTCTGGCGGCACCTATGTGCAAGTATTTTAACTCCATAGCAGGGGGTAATGCTATACCCCCAGAGGCGCTCTTTGCTCACATCACTGTGACTCCAAAGGGGGACAAGGACCCAACTGTCCCCCAGAGCTACCGCCCCATCTCCCCCTTGAATGTAGACATTAAAATTCTTGCAAAAATCTTAGCTAATGGGCTTAAACACCTTATGCCTGTAATCATCCACCCTGACCAAATGTTTTTTATTGTGGGTAGAGAGGCTAGAGATAATTCTCTTAGAGCAATTCAACTCCTCCACTGGGCCCGCACCCGCCAAGATCTTCAACCCTATATAATAATATCGTCCGACCCTGAAAAAGCTTTCAGTCGTGTCAACTGCTCCTACCTGAAAGCAGTACTAGAGACCCTGGGGCTGGGACCACATATGTTGACATTGGTCATGGCCCTATATTCTAATCCCTGCTCGCAGGTCAAAGTAAACGGAATCTTCTCCCCGCGATTCCCGATCAGGAACCGCATGAGCAAGGGTGCCCCCTCTCGCCCCTCCTATTCGCCCTGGTGCTAGAGCTACTATGCACTGTACGATCTAGCAAGGACATCAAGGGCCTGCAGGTTGGCAACACAGAACATAAGCTGTCGGCTTATGCCGACGATGTACTATTCCACCTCTCGGACCCCTTGATCTCGTTGCCCAACCTGATGAAAGAACTCAAACATTTGGTTCGCTTTCCAACTTTAAGATTAATTACGCAAAGTCACAAGTCCTACCCATTCATTTGACTTCCCTTTTGACAAATAGCCTCCAGACTGCCTTTCCTTTCACCTGGGCTAAGTCGTCCCTTAGATATTTGAACATACAACTCACGGACCGCTTTGACGCTCTTTACGCTGCTAATTACCCTCCGTTATTCAATGCAGTTAAAAGAGACCTTTCACAATGGATGCAGACTGCCTTCACATGGTTAGGGATGGGTAAACATCATAAAAATGAACATTTTGCCATGTATATTCTTCCTACATATGATACCAATACCTCTACCTAGCACTTCTTTGACCATTTGTCCAGCATGCTGTCCGGGTTTGTGTGGAATGCACGGAAACCCAGAATAGCCCTAAGGGTGCTGAGATGCCCAAAACATGAGGATGGCTTGTGAATCTCCGACATACAGTGCTACTACCGGGCTATAGTCCTCCAGAGGATGCTCAACTGGCGCTTCCATACTCACTCCAAGCTATGGGTCTCCCTGGAGAAATGCCTGGCTGGCAGGAACTTATCCTACGGGCCATGGTTGCCCTGGGAACACAGGGGGCTGTCTGATACAACCTCCCCGTTGACAGCCCATGTGCTTTCAGTATGGGACAGGATTAATCCACTTCTGAAAATGGCTCCTCCTGTGTCCCCGCTGGCTCCACTGGGAGGGTTCCTATGGTTTCCCCCTGGTGAGCAAACCGCCTTTTTTGGGCCCTGGGTAGATGACGGCAACGCCAGTTGTGGTACACGCATGAAAGATGGTAAGCTCTTGGGCTTTGATGCCCTGTAGGCTAGATACAAGGGCTCATGAATGGACTTTTGAAGGTATAGACAACTTCACCATTTTTTTGAGATACATGGCCACTCAGTCAGAGACCGCTCCTCCCTTACACCATTTGAACACCTATTCGCAGATGAAGAACCAATACCTCATATGGTATCTGAACTATACCAACTACTGAGCTCTGCCACATACAAGTCTAAGCCTGCTTGTATTTGGGTGTGGGAAAGAGACCTAGGGAGTGAACTTACCGAGACCCAATTAACCCACTTATACCAGCTCACCCACTCAAGCTCTATTGACTCTAAAACCCAAGAAACAAACTATAAGATACTGTCCCGCTGGTACTGGGTGCCAACAGACCTGGCACGTATTTATCCCTCCAGGTCCAAGCTATGCTGGCGGGGCTGCGGACACTTATCCATATAAGGTGGGAATGTCCCTTAATTAAACCCTTTTGGGAAGATATCAAGAACCAAATAAAAGAAATACTAGATCTCAACGTTCCTTTCTCCCCGACTCACTTCCTCCTGCACATACCTCCAATTCCAGTTGCCCAATACAAAAAGAGCGCACTGCCTCACTTGCTGAATGCGGCATGGCGCCTGCTTCCAAGATACTGGAAACAGTCCAGGATCCCTACCTGGGAAGAATGGATCAGCAGGGTTAATGACCTCTGGGAGGCGGAAGACTGGATAGCAACCTGTTGGGGTTCTCGACCGATTCGTCAGTGTCTGGATAGAATAAGTTTCCGACCCCGTTCAAACATGTACTCTCTAGCCTAGACACGGCTCTGTTGGAACCGGCAGAACATCCCTTAAAGCCTGTGTGCCACTAAGAATCTAGGGGGCAGAGAGACTTCCCTCACTATGCGGCAGCTTTCGGAGTACCAATAGGCACCTACTCCAATCAAGAGTGGGATGCTCGGTGTGGGCATGAAAAAAAGGCTTCTCATGAGACCTCAGGTATGATATGGACAGCTTCCTCTTCCTCCCATCCCTCTTTTCTCTCCTATACCTTTCAAAAATTGTACACATTCCCCCGTTACAGGGATGGTGGTTTATGTATTTCACACCATGATGTTGATGGACATAATATCTAATGCCTCTTTGCTGGAGGGGAAGGCTTTTTATTCCCCTGAGCATTTATCATCAATCTCAGGTACCCCTGGCTCTCGTGGCGGGCGGGGGGAGGTTAGATGGAGGCTTTTCTGGCCCCCCTCCCCTTGCCCCGCACGCTAGCCAGATGACCATACTTCCATTAAGAAATTAATGATGACATTCGCGGGCTTAGCGCCTGCAGTAGGGCTATCAAGCAGAGGCTCTTCTACACCAATTGTTTTATATATCCACTGTGATTACTACTTCCAATGAGACTTCCATGAACCCCTAATGGGGATAGCCCTTCGGCTACCTTGCAAAATGTTCATCTGATATTTCCTTTTCTTATTCTTTTACTTTCCTGTTCAGGCTAATTATCTGTAATGTCTATGTGCCACAAGCCCATGTGGGCTTGAGACCTTATTCAGATACAAATGTTGGACATGACATGTTATTTGTTTTCTACAAAATAAGGATTATACAAAAAAAAAATCTATTCAGTATTTGCATAGGAACTTCTGTGGCACTGAGAAGTGGGGGACAGTTTACATTAAAGTGCATTCTGGTGAAAACAAATGATTGAAATGTCCAAAGTGAGTATAGAGCCCTTGTACTTTTGGTTACAGTGTCATTTGCGAGGCCCTTAGCACATTTTAGGAATGCCTGCCAAGTGCTCTCTATTTGAAATCCTTAGGGACTTGGCTTCATAGATTTGGCTATATTTTGGTATGACCAGTTTTTAAAACATCCTTATGTGTGATGCCCAAGTCAAAGTTCCTTATTTAGATAAAAGCCAACAAAAGGCAACGTTACAATGACTGCATCATCTATCTTTTTCATTGGCTTTACTCCTACAAGACATGCCAGTGGATATAGTTTTCATCATTTTTCCAAATCAACGTTTAAGTAGTTACTTTCAATCAAAAGGTGCCAATACAAAGATACATTTTTTTCAAATCATTTTTTTAACACTTAGCAGATTCATAATCCTGTGGTTACTAGTGCATATGGACACAGTGGAATGTCCGCTAGTTTGTCTCTCCCGGCGGTCATGAGTCCATCATGACATCATTAGCATCTGCATAAGTCATCATTTTGACAACAGAGGCTTGAAGAGCACAGTTGTACAAATGAACCCAAATAATGATTGATGCTTTCTCTTATTCACTTCCTTTTCATTGATTTGTTTACACTGACTTGTTTGGTGAGGGACACCATCTGTAACATCAACACATTGTTTGCAGTACACCCGTTTTGTTGAAAGGCTAAAGTATAAAGAGTGAGCCTGATGACAAACTGAAAATTGCCTTTAAAGATCACTTTGTCACCTCTTTGCCTTGTCAGCCACACATCAAGTGATCAAGTGGTTTGTCTTTATTTGAGTTTCTATGAAGAAACAAGAGAAGACTGCCATGTAAAAAGTATTGTAATGTATGTCCATTTAATTTTAACATGTCCTCATAGAACTCTCCAATTGTAAAATGTTCTATATTGTTTGCAATTACAGATGACACCGATTAGCTCAGGATGTGTGTAAGGCGTGGGTTGCCGCCATTTTGTTAATTCCCGGCAATGCCGTTTACATTTTTGCAAATCAGAACAAGTGCATTAAAGTGGTTGTAAAGTCAGAAGGTTTTTTATCTTAATGCATTATATGCATTAAGATACAAAAGCCTTCGGTGTGCAGCAGCCCCAATAATACTTACCAGAGCCCATCTCGATCCAGTGATGTTTCAGGTGTGTCTCGGCTGCCCAGGACTCTCCCTCCTCATTGGCTGAGACGGCAGCGTGGCACCATTGGCTCCCGCTGCTGTCAAAGTCATTGAGCCAATGAGGAGAGAGAGGGAGCAGGGCCGAACTGCAGCTCTGTGTCTAAATGTAGCTGCTTGTTGTGGGGGCACTCGGCAGAAGAGAGGGGCCAGGAACGCTGATGAGGGATCTGAGAAGAAGAGTATGTGGGCTGCTCTGTGCAAAACCACTGCATAGAGCAGGTTAGTATAACATGTTTATTACTTTTTAAAGAAAAAAAAAAAACTGAGACTTGTATAACTTTAAGTATGCAAAGACTGGCCCATAGTAATATTTTACAGGATTGAAGGTTTATGGGAAATTGAGATAAAATAAAATATCTATAACCTGCCACAGATTTATAGAACATTTATATTGTTATCTATCCCCTTGGGTGTGAAATTTTGGTTTGGTGTGTTGGTTGTTAATAGCACAGTTTATTTTATTCCATATGTATTGCACACTATAGATTTGGATCTCCCTAGATTAGTGGCCAGTTAAAACAATATTTGAAAAGGTATCATTTTGTATATACCTTTTGTTCTCGCAGTGATTTTGTAAGTAGTGCTTTTATTTATTAAAGCGGAACGTCAGTAATTTTTTCAACTTTCCATCTATTAAATCTTCTGCTCTTGTTGTTTTAACTTTGGATAGTAAAACATTTTTTTTCTACCAGTAAATACCTTATGCAGCCCACTTCCTGTTTCTTCTCAGTTTAAAAAGCCTAGGCTTATGACATCACGCACAGCTCTCTCTTTCACTCTTGTGAGGGTTTGCCAGGAAGGGAGGGGGGATAAGTCAGAAAAGGGCCAATGAGAGCTTCAGAGCTGGAGGTTTGCCTCTGTGTGTCTGTGTAAATCCAGAAAGTGAACAGGCAGCAGCTTCAGCTGCCCACAGTTAAAATGGTTGTAGCCAGACTCAGGGAAGGGAGCTTTCTGCAGCATATTTGGCAAGTACAGAATCACCGTATATATAAAATAATATGCAAAGTGGTTGGACGGAAGCTTCAGAATGGCAAAGATGTTTCTATTACAAATTATGTGAGCAGACTGCAGTTCCTCTTTAAGTATTAGTATACCCTGTGCTTTTTGGAATAAATTAATAATTCTAGATGCTGCACATTAAACTGTGATTAGGTGCAGCGCTCTCTGACTACTACATAGACCAAATGCATTCAGCGGGGCTGTAAGCCATGGCGTCATTTCCGGTCTGTGGAACACACGCCGGAGGAAGTCCAGAAAGTGGGGCAAGTAAACAGCACTTCCCCAGTCTTACTGATGTGATAGCTGTGTGCAAACGAGAAAATCCGGACAGCCGCACACCAGGAAATAATAATCCAAACTGCTTTATTTTAAAATCAGGAACATGTCATATACAGGACACCATGGACAGAGTATACAGATGATAGGCTAACGCGTTTCGCACTTATGCCAAGTGCTTACTCATAGCTTATAAGCTATGAGTAAGCACTGTGTTTGCACATAGCTTCAACTAGCATTAGTCAGCACCTGGGACCTCTTATCTATGGAGAGCAACATCCATTTCATACCTGGTCAGATCTACACTGGTGCGGGGATAATACTCGTACTGCTTACTGATGTGATAGTTCTTGGGCCAGGAAAGGGCACATTTTAATGTGAGTGTACACTATACTGTATTTATTGGCGTATAACACGCACCCCAAGTTTAGGAGGGAATTTTAAGGAAAAAAACTTTTAGGAGTGAAGTTTAAGGGAAATAAACTTACATTTAAATGCCCACTAATGCAGCCTTATCAGTGTCAGTGCAGCCTTCCCCAGTGTCCATTGCAGCCTTGTCCCAGTGCAGCCTTGCAGCCATGTTAGTGCAGCCTTCCCCAGTGTCCATTGCAGCCATGTCAGTGCAGCCATGTCAGTGCAGCCATGTCAGTGCAGCCTTGTTAGTGCAGCCTTCCCCAGTGTCCATTGCAGCCTTGTCCCAGTGCAGCCTTGCAGCCATGTAAGTGCAGCCTTGCAATCCCCGCTGATCTCCGCTGATTTTTTGCGATCGCGCCGACATACACAGTGTACAGATTCAAATATGGCGCCGGAGGACTCGGCGGAGCAGAGCGAGCGCCACAGAGATCGGAGGGACTGGGCGGAGCCGAGATACACATACCCGAGTGTACTCGGCTCTTTTCGGCTCCGCTCACAGTCACGCCCAGGGCGGGACTGGGCGTGACTGTGAGCGGAGCCGAGTACATTCGGCTATGTGTATCTCGGCTCCGCCCAGTCCCTCCGATCTCTGCGACGCTCGCTCTGCTCCGCCGAGTCAGCTGGCGCCATATTTGAATCTGTACACTCGGATGTGTATGTCGGCGCGATCGAAAAAAATCAGCGGGGATCGGCGCATAACACGCACCCACGATTTTCCCCTGATTTTAAGGGGAAAAAAGTGCGTGTTATACGCCGATAAATACAGTAATTGTTTTGATTGCTTTGAAATAAAGGGTATTACACTATCTCTAGCTTTCTTTTCCTGTTTAATTTATTTCCTGCCTGGTACAGTTGGAGGAGGAGACCAAGAGGGAGAGAGGTTGAAGTGTTCATCAAATAAAGGAAAGGAGGAGTGGTGCCGAATTGATGCAGCAAAGGCTTTTTGGGACCCATCTATTAATTTAAGGGGTCATTTAATCTGGTGAGTGCATCATTTGGTGGGGATAATCTTTGGGAGCCTGTATGGAAGAGGAGGTGTTTTGTATTCCCACCAAAGCATATTTGATTTTATGGTGGAGAGAGTGGCACAACAGACTTCTGAACTTTCACTTATATTTTTGTGGAAACTTGATACACAAAACAAATTTAATAATAAAAAAAAAAATTATATGGATATTTGGTTTAATCACATACAGTATATATTTTTTCCAGAATTACAATTATCACCATTTTATGTTTATTGATTATGTTACGTGTTATTCTTAATGATAGGAGATTGCATTATTGTAGTGCACATTATTGTGGAAAGAATTTTTTTGGTCACAAGCAGTGAGCAAGTTTATTTACACATATATAATTTAGAGTATTAGGCGCTGCACCCATTCCCTCTTTTTTAAATACTTGTATTTCTTAACCAGAATCTTTGCACATCCGTTATTTAAATTAGGACATATTTGACATTGTATCCTATTATGCAATATACATTCCAGGAATATGTTAAGAAACTGGTATTGTTGTTGAAATTGGCTCAGCGTACGTATTTGTGGCTGGCTGCTTTTGTTTCTCTAAGGCTTAGCTTGGCCTTCATTACTTAAGAAGTGTAATAATTGACTGAGAGAAGATATTTTTACCAAGAAAAATGTGTGGTTTAAAAACCTGTGCTGAGTCTCATTAGAAATTCAGAAGAGACTAGTATCATAATGTAGTATGTGTCTGGTGCAATTTCTCTAACCAGATTTTGGTCCATGATTGATTAAAGGTACACCTAACGTGTAATTGACAATTAAAACTTGAAATAAATACATGGAACACAGTGTACATGGTACTTTTGTTTTCCTAACTACGCATTCTGTAGTGCTCTAGTCTCCCCACGCATATACACTATACACACTTGAGTTGTGTGTTACTCTTAAGGCGACAGCATACCAAGAAATTTTAAATCATTTCATGCTCCCAACTTTGTGGGAACAGTTTGGGGATGGCCCCTTCCTGTTCCAATATGACTGCGTACCAGTGCACAAACAAGGTCCATAAAGTCATGGATGAGCGCGTTTGGGGTGGAAGAACTTGACTGGGCTGCACACTGAGCTCAACCCATAGAACACCTTTGGGATGAATTAGAGCGGAGACTGCGAGCCAGGCCTTCTTGTCTACCTCAGTGTGCCTGACCTCACAAATGAACTTCTGTAAGAATGGTCAAACATTCCCATAAACGCACTTCTAAACCTTGTGGACAGCCTTCCCAGAAGAGTTGAAGCTGTTATAGCTGCAAAGAGTGGGCCAACCTAATATTTAACCCTACGGACTAAGACTGGAATGCCATTAAAGTTCATGTGTGTGTATAAAAGCAGGTGTCCCAATACTTTAGGTAATGTGTACTTTTTTAATCTGGTGATCCTGGAATGACCCTACCTATGCTGCTGGAGTACACAAAGCAGGCACCTTGCTGACTCTAACATTTAGAAAGCCTGATATAAAAAGTAAGGGATTCATACCAGTCACCAATCAGACCTTAGAAGTTTGAATGTAATTTGATGATGCAAGAAGCAGAAATAAAGGTTACACAGCACCAACTTAAAGGATAGCTATAACCAAGAACAAACTTATATTGTAGCTTGCCAGTCTTCGGATATGATGACTGCATTAGTTTTCATTATTCAGGGTTAAAAATTGTTTAGTTAATACAAAAAAATACCTGATAAGCTTGCCAAAATTGCAATATCTTTTGCACTTCCTGTGAGCCTAACTGGAAGCAAAAACAATCTTAAGCAGGCCATACACGGTCGAATTTCGAACTGATTTTCTTTTCAAAATCAGAAAGTTTGTTTTTTTTGTGATCCGGTGATGCCACCATTGATTTTCGAAATTCAGCCGACCAAGCCATCAATTTCACCTCATGTTGCTACAGAAAAGAATTTTCGTGGCTGGGAATCTTCTTTTCTCTCCGTAAATTTTCTTTTCTTATTACATTTCTCGCACGATTCTCCCATCATTGATTAGAAAATCATTCGTTTTTCTAAAAATTTCCAACATGTCTGATTCCTCAAATTTGATTGCCGCACGAAAATCGTCCGTTGCTGCGGCCCACTAATGGTGCAAAATTCGTAGGAAAATTCTTTGATACAATTTTCCAAAGAATTCTTTCAAAATTCGAACCGTGTATGGCCGGCATTAACTACTAATACCCATAACCCCTTCCCATGAAAAGCAGATTGGGAGAATAAGACATGTTTGAATGGCCAGGCTGGGTGACGAAGGTGACAACCATGGCTCATTCCCTAGATACAGTAGATTGCACTAGGACAAGAAGTGTGTTATTCACAGGATTACCAGGGGATTACAAAAAAGTCCAATGCAGCCACCTCACTGAAGGATTGGTGCACTGCACTGGGGGGGAGATCCTCCCTCTATTGGTACACTAGTCATTGAGAAAGAAAGGGGGTGGAATCAAAAATTTGGAGTAGTCTCTACAACAGAAGATGAGGGGAAATCTACTGGGACATCTGTTCCATAGACCACTGTCTAAGAGGGGACATGGGACTCTCTTTTTAAGAGATTTCTTTTAACTTTTTGTTGCATTTCTGGGATAGAAGATGAAGGGATGTTTTCCCAATGGTACACAAGCGACAAAAAATAAATTGACAAGGGTCTTAATCCTTCTAATACTGCTCTGTCAAAAAAAAAAAAATAATAATTTTTTTAGCTATATAGCCATTTTACCTGAGTGAAGTTTGTTAAAACAACACAAAATTTCACTGCTTTGCTTCCTTTTGGTTCTGGTAAATATACTATTGAAAATGTGTGTTTTATATGTGTTTGATAACTGAAAAAAAAAAATCAGTTTATCCTACCAGAAATCACTGTCCCATGCATTCTACAGTGTTTTCCCAAGCAACACTCCTGTCCAGGTTAAATTCAAACTACAGAACATTTCCTCCTATATTCCCAAGAGGAGGAGATATGGGGGTGTTCTGTAGTCTAACCTACTTCATGTGCCTGGATAAAAATGCTGCTCCTCTATAGATGCAGTGGAGAGTTAGCTATGTCCTGGGACAAGGAGCGTGTTACAGGAAGAGTCAGCAGAAAATTTAATAAAGAAAGGGAGAGAAAAGCCAGAATAAAAGAAAAGTAATGCATGACGTTAAAGTGTTACTAAACCCAGGACCCTGCATTCACTATATCTGGTCTCCCACAGTACACAGAACATAGAAATGCAATTATTTTAGTAAATATAAACCGCTAAATACCTTTTCTCATCAGAAGTATATAGCAGTCTTATGACTTCTATCAGTGTCTGATTAAAGCTTGTAGGAGGAGTTTTCGCCTATGACTGCCCTATGACGCTGCATGACCCCTAACCCATTGTCTGGACCGTGCTGATTGGCCCTGTGCTGATCACATGCACCTTCCCAAGAAAAAAAAAAATCTCTAGCAATTCACACCAAACTGAGCATGTGCTGAGTACCCCCAAGCCTCTGTTCTATCGGGAGATGGATTGGGGACTGTAGAAGAAAGGAGAGGATCATAGAAGATGGGATCAAACACCCTTTATACACAATGCAGAAGATTAACCCCTTAGGTTCCTCAGTGAGTATACCCAGCATGCTTCACTGCATATACAGACTGATTTTACTGTTGTGGGTTTAGTAACACTTTAAGGATTAGTCAGCTGCGACGTATTACATTTTTGTTTTTGGGTTTATATACAGTACATGTTAAGTGGTTACTGTATAATATTAGAAAATGCAGGCAAAAAAGATTCTTCAGCTCCCAAAAAAAAAAAAAAAAAATCATATGCTTTTTACTGATATCCAGTCCCACCCTTCTGTTCCAAATGTAAAAAAAAACTCTTAATTTTTATTGGGAATTAAAAAAAAAAAAAAGGGAGGAACTGTTTTAAGACCATAGCCTTTTCTAACAACATTATACTTTAGTAATGCAGTTTTATCTTCTCTTCGGTGATGTTGTCTTTGAGTATACTTTTATATATAGCTGCAATTTTACTAGGAACAGACCTTGAAAGTACATTTCTTGGCTACCATTCGATCATAAAACCACCTTTTTGATGGAGAGAGTAAAATGGCTGATTTTGTTTTGCTACCATTGAATTCATTAGAATTTGATTGAAAGCATCAAGTATGTGAAGTGTCTTCAGCATAATGAAATTGTGTGAAAGTCAGCTTTTACTACCAGACACCGATAATGTCAAGCCAAGGTGGATGGTGAGAAAACTTGGTTAAATGTCATTATAATGTCATGCTTAGCTTTGGTTTTAATCATGAAAGGCATTTCCTAAATAATCCCTATGGGCAGAGTTACAATGGTTTCTAATTCTAATAGAGCCCCCAAAGGGAGTTTATGTGTTTGTAGAAGCCAGCCAAGTCTAGTCCTGGCTATCTCTGCTACTACAGTATCTTTATCACTTATTATGTGCTACAAAAACATTAAGGGCAAGCACTTTAAATCACTCTGCTTGTATTTTCTCCTTGAAAGAATACATGGCAGTTTTAAAGTTATTGTTGCTCAGATATTTGTTCTTTGCTGGATCTTTTTCTTGAGGATGTTTAGTGTAATCTTTGGACATGCAGGACATGGCCAAAACTTTCTGTAAGGCATGAAAAGAAGAAAAGAATTGCAAGATCATTTGATTTATGACTCATGAAGTGGCAGTGCCACAAAACTTTACTTTATTGGTGGAGTGGCGGGGAAGTGCAGTATGTAAATTACCTTCTCAGTACTTTTTATTCTTCTAGGGATGTGTATATATATATATATTACTGTGACTTAGACCCCCTTCACACGGGGCATTTTTTTCAGGCACTTTTGGGCTAAAAATAGCGCCTGAAAAATGCCTCCCCTGCAGCCCCAGTGTGAGATCCCCGAGTGCTTTCACACTGGGGCGGTGCGCTTGCAGGACGTTAGAAAAAGTCCTGCAAGCAGCATCTTTGGGGCGGTGAAGGAGCGGTCCTCCACCGCCCTTGCCATTGAAATCACCGCTGCCCCTACTTTAAACCCTTTATTCGGCTGCTAGCGGGGGTTAAAAGCGCCGCTAAAATTAAACTAACGCCCCAGTGTGAAAGTAGCCTTAAAGTGGTTGTAAACGAACATTCAATATAAAATAGAAATAAAAGGCAAAAAATGTTTGTATAGCTATTAAAATACATTTAATAATACCTTTTAAGACCCCTTTCATGTGCATGTAAAGCGCCTGAAAGAAGCCTCATCTGCAATACCAATGTGAAAGCCTGAGTGCTTTCACACGGAGACCCCTTTCACACTGGGGCGTTTTACAGGCACTTTAGTATTAAAAAAAGTGCTTTCACACTGTGGCGCTGCGCTGGCAGGGCGTCAAAAAAAGTCCTGCAAGCAGCATCTTTGCAGCGCTTTCGTGTTTCTGCCACTGGGCTGGGTGCGCTGATGGCCCGAGCCCTTTCACACTGCCAGCGCCCGAAAAATGCCCCAGTGTGAAAGGTGTCTCAAGCGGCGCTTTACCAGCGTTTTTCGGGCGCTGGCAGTGTGAAAGGGCTCGGGCTTTCACATTGGGATCGCAGATGAGGCTTCTTTCAGGCGCTTTACAGGCGCTTTCTTTAATGCTAATGCACCTGAAAAACGCCCAGTGTGAAAGGGGTCTTAGTGATCACATTCCTTCTGTTCTCAGCTGCATAAGAGCTGGAGGAAGGAGAAGGAGAAGCAGCAGCACACTGAGCTCCCCAGTTAATGGCTGTGCAGCGGGGGGGTGTCAGGACAAGTCTGATCATTGGAGGATGGTACACGGAGTTCCCAGCATAGCTAGAATACTGACCACGGTGTGCTCTCCTGCTTAATGTGGTCAGTTTTTAATAGGAAAGTAGAGGGACTGGCAGGAACACCAAGGGATTCCACATAAAGGAAGTATACAAAGAACAGGATTCTTTCTCATACAAGTACATGGTACAGCACATATCAGGAATATGAAGTTTTGGGTTAACAAACGCTTTAAGTTGCGTATGAGCTGCAAAAGTTTGATTAGGGGAAATTTACATTTTTATTAATTGGGTCATTGTCCATGTTATGTCATCCTGATATTTATGAATAAAGATTCTTTGTTCATTGTATACCAAAAGCAGTGCAGTCTGGTCACTTTGGGGTAATTCTAGTATATCATTATTAGAGGAAGTTAACGGCTGTTTTTTTTTTTCTGCCCTACAAATTAAAGGCATAATATGCTAGTATGCATTGCATACTAGCACATTATTTGACACTTACCCGCAAACAAAGCCCTCGTTGTCACCGCTGGAGGCCGCATCCATCTTACCCAGTCTTCCTTTTCGGGTCCGCGGACTCCAGCTGTTTGGCCGGAGCCACCAATCAGGGCACAGGGCTCTGAAGAAATGGCAAGGGTGGCCGTCCCTTCAGAGCATGTGCTGATGATGTCATCAGCTGCGTATACAGTAAATCTCTTCTAAACGGTGCTTATTATAGGCTTACCTATAGGTACAAATAATCGATGGAAGTTTACTTAAACTTTAATATGTTTTACTGTGCTTGCACTCTGAATATCCTACACCCTCAGCACTGACTGTGCCTCTTGCTGATTAATAGTTGATTTATAAAAACATAAGCTAGGAAATCTGGGAAATCCAGTTTTGAAGTTTTTTTTTTTTACATCTGTAGGCAATCCCTATTTAAAACTACAGACTGGCAATACTTGAGTTTGTTTAAGCTTGAACTTTGGTGAGGTCTATTGGTGTAACACAATTTGATGTCAACATTGGTGGTTTCCGCGATGAGCGCTTTTTTTTCTTAGTATGTCTTAACCTAAGATGTCTATACCAGCAGACCTTCAGTGAGTCTGACTGTCATTATCCTCTGTTAAGGAACTTCCATTTATCTTTGCAATAACTGAAGGTTTTTCAAGTATCACTGGGTGTGTTGGTTGACACAAGTTGCAGGTTGCTGTGTGTAAAGATCCATATCCTGACACCCTAGTAAAGGAGCTCCAAGACACATGGGTAACCAGATAACCAGCTGAGATTAGGAGCACTCTCTTTAAGAGTGCTCCTAATCTCAGCTCGTTACCTGTATAGAAGACACCTTACTGATTGATATGGGATCAAATAAATATTTCACGCATTAAAAATGCAAATCAATTTGTAACTTTTTTGAAATGTGTTTTTCTGGATATTTTTGCTATTTGTTCTGTCTCTCATTGTTAAAATAAACCTACCATTAACATTATAGGCTGATCACTTCTTTGTCAGTGGGCAAACGTACAAAATCCGCAGGGGGTCAAATACTTTTTTCACCTCACTGTATTTGACTGGTGCTTCAGATTTTGGGGATTTTTCTTTTCCAAATTTTACTTCAATTATAAGGATTGAAAAGCATTAGTTAAAGAAAGTTGTAAAGATTCCCCGTGGGGTTTTTTAGCAGCAATCGTCAAAATGGAAATTTTTTTTGTAATTTTATTAGAAAAATACTCCGAACATAATTTTAGCTCATATTTTAAATTTCTGTATTCTTTAAATTATGTTCGGAGTATTTTTCTAATAAAAACATTTTTTGCAAAAAAAATTTCCATTTTGATGATTGCTGCTAAAAAACCCCACGGGGAATCTTTACAACCTTCTTTTGGTAATATTTACTTCGGTGTGTGCAGCCATACTAGCTTCCTTTATATTGTCAGGTGATGTTAGAGTTGAAAAGCATTAGTTTACCTTTTTTATGCTTCAAATTAGTTCAGTTAATACCTGCTGAGGAAAAAGAGTATCTATATCTTTTTTTTTTTTATTGCCCTCCATATGTATAGATGTATAGGACTGTTAGAACCTTTTGGGTCTCAATTTTTAAATTGCAATGGGGTTTTGTTTGTACAGATACTTAGCAGAATTCTTCTTTAAAAATCAGACACCCCCCTTCCCCCAAAAAAAAAAAAAAATTCTACTGCCTGCTGACCTGTTGTAGTAACACTATATTCCTAAATAAATGATTACTACAACATATCATAGTTTTATTTTAAAGTTGCCTATTAGCACTAGAATTGTTTTTATACAGTATAACATTTCAAATGTGCTTTTACTTACCAATTATAAAATGTCATTGAAATTGAAATATGAAACTACAACAATTAGCTCCAATAAAACATAAAAAGTAGATGAAAGATTATATAAAACCATAACCATTGGCTAAAAAATATTCAAATGTTTTTGTGAATTAGATGCTAAAGCCTTTTGGTTACTGCTTTTATTGTTCAAGAGGTTCTAGTGTCATACGTTTATTTATTTTATTTATAAGTAGACCATAGATTGAGCTATAAGGAATTCCCATCCAATACCCTGCTGACAGAAATGCATAGTTTTGGTAACTTCATATTTTTGCTGTAATAGATGAGCTGCGTATCATCTGTAACCTTACCGTTTAGCAGTGTCTGTTTTGTTGATTTATTTTTATTTTTCTTACACCTTCAGGAAGAGATATTTATCCAGTATCATGGTTTAAAAATATGCTTTAAAAGAATCAATTTCATGGTGGATGCATTTGGTCCGTAAACAAGTCTTTTAAGCAAGGACTTAGTCCTGGGTAGCAGACCATTTTACAAGTAACCGATACTTTTACAAGCCAGGGTTTCAGACAGAGTTACTGTCTGTGTCTGATATAAGAATTTCTATTCTATTCTTTATTGTAGTGTGAAGAAAAGAAAAAAAAAAAAACCACACTTAAAAGGTAAATACTACATTTATGTGATTAGGAACATAGAGTTTTTTATCCTACTACAAATGCACATTCTCCTATTTCTTATAATTTTTCTAATCAAACATACACATTTCTCGAAGCGCTGTAAAAAGTAATCAATCTGTCAATCCCCGAATATCCCCTTTAAACAAATAAAAATACATGGTTCTAGATAATTACATATGTATTTGCCTTTTTTTAAAAACCATATTATATAATACTTTTTATCAATTATTTACATATGTCAAAATATTTATTTTTGTATGATGTTTTCTATTACTATATCATTTTATATTTTTGTAGATTTTATTTTTTTTTCATGTATTTCACCAAGCAGAAAAAGATTTGAGTTCCTGTGTATGTATAATTATCTTTCCTTTAAAGTCTGTTATAACAGCTACTAACTTATTGCAAACACCAATTGATATTTTTTTAAATGTTTACAATTTCAATGCAAATCAAATGCAAGCTTGCATGCATATTATATTTATGAGCATATTATATAAACATTAAAATATGGCTATTATAGTAGAATATGTAAAGTAATATTGAAATCTAAAATGTACCCAATAAAAAATTGCACTAAATTAATTGAAAGGAATTTTATGAAATCACTTCTATTTTGGTACTTAAAATATTCAGACAAGCACACTATTTAGAAATACATGACCCGTTCTCATGTTTCAAATGCTTTTCTTGAATGCCACCCAAACTGTCATGGTAAATTGTTTAATTCTTCCCCAAGGAAGATTCTTAGGTTTCAAGCCTTTTTTTTTTTTTCTACTCGCTATTCTGGCTAGAAGAACATTTGAAAACAAGTGTCTCTGAATTGTTTTGATCTGAGTTGGTTGTAACTTCTTAATTTTTGCTAAAAGTTTAATATTTATTAAATGTTCATTGACGTAATTATTAGCTGATCTGTACGTTTATTTTTCCATAGTAATGCAAGAACCTGTAAACAACGTTCTTTATTGTAAACAAAACTACTTGCAACCAAAGCGTTTTTTTTTTTTTTCCTTCAA
This sequence comes from Aquarana catesbeiana, assembly GCF_042186555.1. NCBI lineage: Eukaryota > Metazoa > Chordata > Amphibia > Anura > Ranidae > Aquarana > Aquarana catesbeiana. The sequence goes on along the minus strand of NC_133324.1, from coordinate 104,412,549 downwards.
CTTTGTAACGGGAACTATGCAGAAAGAATTCGTTACAATACTGAACAACTGAAAAAAGATAATCTGTGCAACATAATGTGTGGAACATTTGTTCCCATATTTAATGTATATACCCTCCTATTTTGCCCTTGCACGCAATATGCAAAGTTTAGATTTTTGGAAATTTACCAGCATACTGGCCAATGATGGGAGGACACCATCTTCCTACCTTGGACATGGGAAAACACACATGGGCTTGAGCACCATTCACATGGTCCGCTTAACACCTGACATTTGTAGTCAGAAAACTCTGATCATCAACAGATGAGAAACAAGTACGTTTCTTTGTTGAAAACACCCCCACTGCTTCTTCTAAAAGTTAAACCATTATCTAAAATAGCCACTTGTACCTGCATGGTTAATACGAATGAATAGAACAGGCTGACTTTGTCGCTATAAACTGGTGCATATAAATTGGTGCAATGAAAAATGCTTTTTTTTAATTTAAAGGACAACTGTACTACTCTTTTAAACACATCTGAAACCTGCATGTTTGTTATCGATGTAAAGACTGATCAGCTCCAGCTGGTGGCCTTTTCTCAAGGAAACTGCAGACTCGGACCTTATTTTTTTTTTAAATACCCATCTGGGGACATTGCAAGGCATTAATATACAGTGGATATAGGAAGTCTACACACCCCTGTTAAAATGTCCGGTTTCTGTGATGTAAAAAAATGAGACAAAGATAAATAATTTCAGAATTTTTTCCACCCTTAATGTGACCTGTAAACTGTACAACTAAGTTGAACAGCAAACTGAAATCTTTTAGGTGGAGGGAAGTAAAAATAAAAAACTAAAATAAAATGGTTGCATAAGTGTGCACACCCTTACACTAATACTTTGTTGAAGCACCTTTTTTGGGGTATTGAGTCTATCAGCATGGCACATCTTGACTTGGCAATATTTGCCCACTCTTCTTTGCAAAAACACTCCAAATCTGTCAGACTGCGAGGACATCGCCTGTGCACAGCCCTCTTCAGATCACTCCACAGATTTTCAATCAGATTCAGGTCTGGGCTCTGGCTGGGCCATTCCAAAACTTTAATCTTCTTCTGGTGAAGCCATTCCTTTGTTGATTTGGATGTATGCTTTGGGTCAATCTAATGCTGAAAGTTGAAGTTCCCCTTCATATTCAGCTTTCTAGCAGAAGCCTGAAGGTTTTGTGCCAATATTCACTGGTATATGGAACTGTTCATAATTCCTTTTACCTTAACAAAGGCCCCTGTTTCAGCTGAAGAAAAACAGCCCCAAAGCATGATGCTGTCACCACCATGCTTCACTGTGGGTATGGTGTTCTTTTGGTGATGCGCAGTGTTGTTTTTGCGCCAAACCTATCTTTTGGAATTATGGCCAAAAAGTTCAACCTTGGTTTCATCACATCATAACATATTTTCCCACATTCTTTTGGGAGACTTTAGATGTATTTCTGCAAAATTTTGCCGGGCTTGGATGTTTTTCTTTGTAAGAAAAGTCTTCCATCTTACCACTCTACCCCACAGCCCAGACATATGAAGAATATGAGAGATTGTTGTACCACACAGCCAGTACTTGCCAGATATTCCTGGAGCTCCTTTAATGTTGCTGTAGGCCTCTTGGCAGCCTTCCTGACCAGTTTTCTTCTCGTCTTCATCAATTTTGGAGGGACGCCCAGTTCTTTGTAATGTCACTGTTGTGACATATTTCCTCCACTTGATGATGACTGTCTTCACTGTGTTCCATGGTATATCTAATGCCTTGGTAATTCTTTTGTACCCTTCTCCTGATAGCTTTTAACAATCCTTCCGATGCTTTGGAAGCTCTCTGCGGACCATGGCTTTTGCTGTAGGATGCGACTAAAAAAAAAGTCAGGAAAGACCTACTAGAACAGCTGAACTTTATTTGGGGTTTATCAGAGGTACTCTAAATGATGGCAGGTGTGTACTGATTTTTATTCAACATCAGTATGAATGTGATTGCTTAATTCTGAACACAGCTACATCCCCAGTTATAAGAGGGTGTGCACACTTATGCACCCACATTATTTTATTTTTTTTTATTTTTACTTCCCCTCCCTAAAAGATTTCAGTTTGTTTTTTAATTGAGTTGTACAGTTTAAAGGGTAACATTAAAGGTAGAAAAAGTTCTGAAATGATTTATCTTTGTCTCATTTTTTTTACTTCACAGAAACCTGACATTTTAACAAGAGTGTGTAGACTTTATATCTTATGTATTAAATAAGTATATGATTTTTCTTTCCCTTAGAAAGAACATGAAACATTGTTCTACTCCAGAAAGAAGATATCCTGCATGTAGCGCATGCACAATGGTGAAATACACAAATGTGGTATGGCCACGGTTTTCAATATACCTCCCTGTCCAGCAGGTGTGGAGACCCACCATTGTTGAAGCTGCCATTGTCCGAGACCCCCCCACCCCACAAACTTTACACAATTTTCCATAAAGATTTACAATGTGGGATCCTGTAATAACCTGGTATTAATACTCAAAATGATAATATGGTGCAAATCAGTACTCTTTTCATTCTTGTCCCAGGATGTCATCTTCTAGCCAAGATAAGTTTTAAATAAATGTAAACTAATTTACTAAACTCTCTATCATCTATAATAAGTTAATGTGCAGTAATTATAAAGGTTATTTTTTTATATTTTTAAATCTGCAGGCTTTATTAAAATACCTGGCGAGCCTGCTAATAAAGTCCTTGTTCAGGTGTTTCCTGTTCTATGGTGACAAAGCTCTGTCCTCATATCATACTTTGTGCTGTCACCCTGGCTTCTAATGGAGACTACAAATGGCTGTCTTAACATCTACCTTAAAAAATGTTCCCTGGATTACAATAACTTAGAAGTTACAGCTCCATGTACAGCCTGGGATTCCGGAAGCTCCACAGGGACAAAGGGAGCAATGTGAAGACTTTAGCCATGGTTCAAGTAGCGAGTGATTCCCACTGACGGATCCACCAAGCTCAACAAAAGTAAAATTTTCAATCGATTTTTGTAAGAGTAGTTGGCTGGAAGATTTTCACCCAACAGTGGCTACATTCAATTAGATGCAGCCACTGTTTAGGTATTCTGACAACCTTGGTTGCCAGCTGACATCCATACGTGGTATGGATGGGGAAATCTATTGTGATTCTCTTGCTCAACCCACCCCCTAGAAATATATACGTACAAGCGTAGGGTACCACAAACAGACTGTTTTTAGGTCAAATCAGGTTCACTTTAATTTGACATTTTAAAGCAGGACTCCGGGAATTGCATCCCTTTTCAGAATTTGCTGGTTTGTAAGGGTTTAAGTCCAACAAGGTGAATTTGTCAACTTTACTTACAACTTATCTTTACGATTTACATTTTTTACTGAGTGCTGGGAGTACAGCTATAGCTACCGTATACTCCCAGCACTCTGATGGGAGATATGCGCTCTGCTACATAGTAACAGCGCTGTCTGCCTCTTCCCTCCCACTGTCCATTCACAGAATACGTTATAATAAAAAGCCTTCTGTGATTGCTGAAGAGGAGAGCAGAGGTAGGCAGACTTCAGAGACCTGAAGGTAATGCATCAAAGCACTGGAAGTATAACAATAACTATACTCCCAGCAATCAGTAAATGTTAAATAAACGATAAGTCCATAAGGAGGAATACACAAGGTTTAGAAGTGTGTCTATGGGAATGTTTGACCATTCTTTCAGAAGGGCATTTGTGAGGTCAGGCACTGATGTTGGAAGTGAAGGCCTGGCTCACGTTCTCCGCTCTAATTCATCCCAAAGGTGTTCTATTGAGTTGAGGTCAGGGATCTGCACAGGCCGGTCAAGTTCCTCCACCCCAAACTCACTCATTCCTGTGTTTATGAACCCTGTTTGTGCACTGGTGTTGGAACATGTTGGAACAGGAAAGGGCCATCCCCAAACTGTTCCCACATAGTTGGGAGCATAAAATTGTCCAAAATGTCTTGGTATGCTGACACCTTAAGAGTTCCCGTCAGTGAAACTAAGGGGCCAAGCCCAACCCCTGAAAAACAACCCCACACCATAATGCTCCCTTCACCAAATTATTTGGACCAGTGCACAAAGCAAGGTCCATAAAAACATGAATGAGCGAGTTTGGGGTGGAGGAACATGACTGGCCTGCACAGAGTCCTGACCTCAACCCGATAGAACAACTTTGTGATGAATTAGAGCGGAGACTGCGAACCAGGCTTTCTCGTCCACATCAGTGCCTGACCCCACAAATGCGCTTCTGGAAGAATGGTCAAACATTCCCATAGACACACTCTTAAACCTCGTGGACAGCCTTCCCAGAAGAGTTGAAGCTGTTATAGCTGCAAAGGGTGGGCCAACTCAATATTGAACCCTACAGACTAAGACTGGGATGCCATTAAAGTTTGTGTCTGTAAAGGCAGGCGGCTCGGTACTTTTGGTAATATAGTGTATATGTTCAAGGCCAATTCTGTAGCCAGTCAAACCACTAGAATGTTTTGGATTGTGGAATGAAACTGGAACACCTAGAACAACCCCACAGAAATTGGGGAGGGGGAGCAATAGATCAGGAAGCATGGTTCTTGGAAATCAAGAGCAGTTTCACAATGAATTAAGGCATCGTTGCCAACAACTGAACCGCCATGCTGTTATCCAGTATGTGTTACATGTTCATTTCTTGGTCCTTTGAAATAATTTTAATGCTATGTATATGTAATATGTACAGATCTCTCAAAGTAGATGGGGATTGCCAGTGTTAGACGTGTGCGGCAGACATTGTCTAGCCTTTCCTAAACATTTGAGAGTGATGGCATTTTTGCATTTCTGAGCGAAAATAAGCACTGTATATAATCTCTAGTTACTCGAAGGAGGGGAGTGTCAGACAATCTGTGTGAGAGCTTTATCCTGCAATATTTGTCAGCTTAACACCAGTCAAATTATTGGTGAAGTGCCTGGTCTTAAATTTGTTTTGCTAACATGATGGTGTAGCTGTCATTTTCAAAGATTTATTGCACAATGAGATGGAATAAAACATAGTCTCTGAATATAATATAATAATCTACACTGGTAATTGCCCTGTGTCATCTAATTGAAGGCATGATGTATAGATGTGAATTTCATAGTATTAGACCTTATAGTGTTATAACTTTTTCCTTTATTTTCCTTTATTTTATTTTTTTTTATTTTTTTTTAGCCATCATTGTGTGCGTTTATTGGGATGTATAACATTTCCATACATAGTTTAGTTGCTTTGAAAATATCATGTATCTGACAATTTGCTGTGCTCATACAGTTTTTGTTAAGAGGTGTTGTACAGTGAAGGCTTAAGGAAACCTGATTACCAGTCTGTTGTTATCTAGACACTCATATGTTCCCTTTTCCCTTATATTGAGGGGTATAGATGAACAAATTATAACAAATTCTGCCACTGATTGGTCATAAAATCTTTTCAATCTATTTTATTTGTTTTAGTAGGCAGTGTGGTGCATTGTTAAAGTATATCTCTAGGCCAGGGGTCTCAAACTGGCGGCCCTCCAGCTGTTGTGAAACTACAAGTCCCATCATGCCTCTGCCTGTTGGGAGTCTTGCTTGTAACGGTCAGCCTTGCAGTGCCTCATGGAAATAGTTTTGCAACAGCTGGAGGGCCTCCAGTTTGAGACCCCTGCTCTAGACAAAACCTTTTTGTTTTTTAAATTACCGATAGAATGCCTGTCCGCTGCCAGAATGTTGTAGAAAAGGACCCTTACTGTCTCTGGAAGTAGTGGTCTCTGCAAATGTCACACCCCTACTGAGTCAGCCCTTTAACTTTAACAGTGAGGCTACTTTCACACTGGGGCTGTTTACAGGCACTATAGCACTAAAAATAGTGCCTGCATAGTGCCTGAAAAGAGCCTCTCCTCTCACTCCAGTGTGAAAGCCCGAGTGCTTATACCCTGGAGCGGTGCACTTGCAGGATGGTAAAAAAAAGTCCTGCAAGCAACATCTTTGCAGCGCTGTAGGAGTGGTGTATACACCGCTCCTAAAGCACCCCTGCCCATTGAAATCAATGGGCAGTTCTGCCGAACTGCCGGCAAAGCGCCACGGCAGCGGCGCCTTGCGGGTGGTTCAACCCTTTTTTGGCAGCTAGCAGGGGCTAAAAATGCCCCGCTAGCGGCCCAATAGTGCCGCTAAAAATAGTGGCGCTTTATCACCGACGCACCCAACGCCTTAGTGTGAAAGCACTCAAAAGATGATGTTCCCTGCCACTGCTTCCAATCAGAGCAAAGAAAACACCTTTTGTTTTCATGTCTCTAGAATGTGTTTAGCCAGTCCAGCTTGTCTGGAAAATTTTATAGATTTGCATCTCCTATCTTAATATTGATCAGTGGTTCTAAAATAACTACTGCAGAAAGGAAAATACACAAAAAGATACTTCCAGCATCTTTTTTTAAAACCCCATTCTGTTTGGCGCATTTGATTATACACACATGTTTACATAGGTGTCACACGGTTATTACAATTCATTTCTGTGAGTGTGTGGCAGAGGAATTAAAGGGGTTGTAAAGGTAAAATTTTTTTTTTTTTTTAAATAACAAACATGTTATACTTACCTTCACTGTGCAGCTCGTTCTGCACAGAGTGGCCCCGAACCTGGTCTTCTGGGGTCCCTCGGCGGCTGTTTCAGCTCCTCCCCGCAAGCATTAACCACCTTAATGCGAGCTCCCTCGCATGGTGGTTAGTGCTTGCGGGCGCGCTCCCGTGATACAGCCGGCGGCTATAGCCGCTCACTGTATCACTCGGCCCCGCCCCCCAGCGCGCCGCGTCATTGGATGTGATTGACAGCAGCGTGAGCCAATGGCTGCGCTGCTTCCAATCCATCCACTGTAGCCAATCAGCGGCCAGGGTGAGCGGAGGAATAGATGTCGGGAACGAGAAGCTGACTTTCGAGGCGTCAGGTAAGTAAAACGGGGGGGCTGGGGGCGGCGGTATTGTCAGAAGTTTTTTCACCTTAATGCATAGAATGCATTAAGGTGAAAACATTTTTACCTTTGCAACCCCTTTAAGCTGGCTATACGATAGTTTTCTTGTTTAATTTCTTCTAGATTTAACATAGAAAAGAGATGGCAGAAAAAGACTGAGTGGTCCATCGAGTCTCCCCTTCTTCCTTTTTTTTTTTTTTTTTTTTTAATATACATGTTTTGTGTTTTATTTTATTTTTTGAGTTTAACTTTTTTGTCTGAGTATACTGTGAATCTGTGTTTGTCCCATGCATGTTTGAAACCACTTACTGTTGACCGACTCACTATTTCTGCTGGAAGTTAACCTCCCTGGCGGTATGATTATTTCGGATTTTAGGTGCTGAAAGCGGTACAATTATTTTGCATGGAAATTTGGCGTTTTATATTGTAGGCCTGTAATTCTTAACAATAACACACTTAAATCTGTCCAAACAAGAGTCTAGTAGATATCCCGGGTATGATGAAGTTTGAAACACAAAAACATAAATTATAATATAATAAATAAATATAAATAATTAAAAAAATAATAATAATAAAATAAATTTCCCCACGATTCACTATCGCTCAATTCTGCAAGTGTTCTAATTTACTATCGCTGTTTTCTAGCTGATCTAAAGCCACTTTTGACATAAAGCAGGGGTATTGAATTAAAATTCATGGAGGTCCGATTAGTAAAATTTTCTTCCAGCCGAGGTCCGAATCGCAGTTTTGTGCGGTGACTCGGATTCTTTACATCACAGCCCAGCTGTGCAGGTATGACAGTCTATTTGAATGGGCTGCTGTGCCTGCTTTTTTTTGCTGGGAAAAAATCCTGGCACCTTTTTAAAAATGCAGCCACATGGAGACTGCATGGTGCGTTTGTACCATGCAATTTCCATGTGCGGAAAATTGCACCTTGCATTTCAGTGTGTTTTAAGAGTCAATGGTACCCCTACACTTTTTTGTACAACACTTTATTTTGTGTGCAGATGCTTGTCCTCTTCATATCTTCCTCACCACAGCATTGCCCCTTCACATATCCCCCCCACACAGCATTGCCCCTTCACATATCCCCCCCACACAGCATTGCCCCTTCACAGATCACCCCCCACACACAGCACTGCCCCTTCACAGATCACCCCCCACACAGCGTTGCCCCTTCACATACCCCCCCCACACACAGCATTGCCCCTTCACAGATCACCCCCCCACACACAGCATTGCCCCTTCACATATCCCCCCCACACACAGCATTGCCCCTTCACATATCACCCCACACAGCATTGCCCCTTCACATATCCCCCCACACACAGCATTGCCCCTTCACATATCCCCCCCCCACACACAGCATTGCCCCTTCACATATCCCCCCCACACACAGTATTGCCACTTCACATATACCCCCACACAGTATTGCCCCTTCACATCCCCCCCACACATACAGTATTGCCCCTTCACATATCCCCCCCACACAGCATTTCCCCTTCACATATCCCCCCCACACAGCATTGCCCCTTCACAGATCACCCCCCACACACAGCCTTGCCCCTTCACAGATCACCCCCCACACAGCGTTGCCCCTTCACATATCCCCCCCACACACAGCATTGCCCCTTCACAGATCACCCCCCCCACACACAGCATTGCCCCTTCACATATCCCCCCCACACACAGCATTGCCCCTTCACATATCACCCCACACAGCATTGCCCCTTCACATATCCCCCCACACACAGCATTGCCCCTTCACATATCCCCCCCACACACAGCATTGCCCCTTCACATATCCCCCCCACACACAGTATTGCCACTTCACATATACCCCCACACAGTATTGCCCGTTCACATCCCCCCCACACATACAGTATTGCCCCTTCACATATCGCCCCCACACAGCATTGCCCCCATTCCTCCCGCTCCCCATCCTTCACAGTTCCATGTACATTCTTCCCTTCACTCTCCTACCTTTCACAGAGCGGAGAGCAGGAGGCGGGACAATCCTAAACTGAAGGCACAGCAGCACTGGGCGGGGCGTGGGAGCTGCCGCGTTAACTGTTCATATTAGTGAACTGGTGATTGGCTGCTAGGACCGTAGCAGCCAATCACCTGCCGTTTAGCATGACAGGCAGCTACCTCTCTCCACGCAGTGCTGATCCCGCCCCCAGTCCAGAATTGTCCCGCCTCCCGCCGTCCGCTCCTCTCTACTCTAATGACAGTGGAGGAGGCTGGGAACAAAAGCAGCGACTAAATGGCGTGATCGCGGCGGTCCGGAAAGAGCAGCAGCTCGGGCCGGACGCAGACCGCGGGCCGCCATTTAGTGATGCCCGACATAAAGGGACACTTTTTGGTTGCTATGGACAATCTCCAGTTTCCAGGCAGAAAGAACAGTATATATTATATAAAACTGCATGCAGGGCATGGGCCAAAGCACTGGGGACAAAAAGGATGTGAAATAATTCCATACAGTACTGTAATCTGTAAGATCACAGTACTGTATGTGTTATGATTTTTACAATTTTTTGAATTTGCTGCCAGGCTCCGCCCCCGTGCGTCGCGCCACTCGCAGGGAACGGAGCCTGGCACAGAAAGGCTTCGGAGGAGACACAGCCCACGGACACTGCGGGGGACATCGCAGGATCCTGCGGACAAGGTAAGTAAAGCTGCACCAGGATCCTGCAATGTAATCCCGAGTGGGGCTCGGGGTTACCACTAATGGGACTGAAATTTAACCCCGAGCCACACTCGGGATTGCCGTCAGGGAGGCTACTTCCAAGCATCAACTACCCTTTCAGTTAAGTAATAATGCCTAAGATTAGCTTAGACCTTTCCTCTAGTTAGTTTGAGGTCATGTCCCCATGTTGATTTTGGTTTCATATTGAAAATACTGCCCTCTTGAACCTTATTAACCCCCTTGATGTATTTAAAGGTTTCAATCATGTCTCCCTTTCTCCTCTTTCCTCCAGACTGTACATATTAACCACTTGCCCACTGGGCACTTGAACGCCTTCCTAACCAAACCAATTTTCAGCTTTCAGTGCTCTCACACTTTGAAGGACAATTACTCATTAGTCATGCAACATTTTACCCATATGAAAATTGTGTCCCTTTTTTTTCACACAAATAGAGCTTTCTTTTGGTGGTATTTGATCACCACTGTGTTTTTTGCTTTTTGTGCTATAAATGAAAAAAAGCCTGAAAATAAATTTATTTTTCTTCATTTAGGTTATAAAATTTTGCAAATTAGTAAATTTTCCTCATAAATTTTGGACAAAATTTATACGGCTACATATCTTTAGTAAAAATAACCAAAATAAGTGTATATTATTTGGTCTTTGTGAAAGTTAGAGTCTACAAACTATGGTTCCAATCTCTGAAAATTGATCACACCTGATGTACTGATGGCCTATCATTTCTTGAGACACTTGCAAGCCAGGAAAGTACAAATACCCCCCAAATTACCCCTTTTTGGAAAGTAGAAATACCAAGGTATTTAGTATGAGGCATGGTGAGTTTTTTGACCTTGCAATTTTTTTTCCCACACTTCTTTGCAAAATTAACCACTTGCTGACCAGCCACGCAGTTTTACTGCGGCAGAATGGCACGGCTGGGCGAAACGACATTATGTTGCGTCCCTTTTCCCTGTGGCCACTAGGGCCGCGCTTGTTGCTCGCCCCCCTAGCCGATGCGAGCCGCCGGGCTCCCGCAAATGCTCGTGACACCGAGAACTGGAAACTGTGTTGTAAACACACAGATCCCGGTTCTCTGAGGGGAGAAGAGACAGATCGTGTGTTCATACAAAGTATGGACAGCGATCTGTCATCTCCCCTACACAGTCCCACCCCCTCTTCAGTTAGAACACACACTAGGGAACACATTTAACCCCTTGATTGCCCCCTAGTGTTAATCCCTTCCCTGCCAGTGACATTTTTACAGTAATCAGTGCATAATTATAGCACTGATCGCTGTATAAATGCCAATGGTCCCAAAAAATGTGTCAAAAGTGTCCATCATAATGTCACAGTCACGATAAAAATCGCAGATCGCCGTCATTACTAATAATAAAAATGCTATAAATCTATCCCCTATTTTGTAGACGCTATAACTTTTGCGCAAACCAATCAATATACGCTTATTGCGTTTTTTTTTTTTTTTTTTTACCAAAAATATGTAGAAGAATACACATCGGCCTAAACTGAGAAAAAATTAGCTTTTTTTAAAAAAATTGGGATGTTTATTATAGCAAAACGTACAAAATATTGTGTTTTCTTTTCAAAATTGTCGCTTTTTTTTGTTTATAGCGCAAAAAATAAAAACCGCAGAGATGATCAAATACCACCAAAAGAAAGCTCTATTTGTGGGGAAAAAAAACGACATCAATTTTGTTTGGGTGCAACATCGCACGACCGCGCAATTATCAGTTAAAGCGATGCAGTGCCGAATCGCAAAAAAAATGGCTTGGTCATTCAGCAGATGTGGCACAGATGAGAACTGATGTGGCATGGATGAGCGCTGATGTGGCATGGTAGTGGCACAGATAGGCATGAATGAGCCATGGATGGGCATGGTTGAGCCAGGCTGAGCATGGATGGGCAAAGATCAGCGCTGTGGGCATTTCAGATCCAGCCCACATCGCCGCTACACCGGCTCCTTCCTCCCTATCGCACGCATGCTCCAGTCTGTTGACAACTGATCACTCCGTTGTTGGATAGGGCAATCACGCGGTAAAGGGCCACTGCCATTGGCCCTTTACCCTGTTCCATGATGCGCCCGACGGTCATGGATATTTCCCAGGGGTGCGCGATTCTGAGAGGACGTTCTAGTACTCCCTCCCGTTATTTGGCTATGGCCCAGTGGGCAACTGGTTAAGTTCCTGAAGTCGCTCCTGATATGTTTGATCCCCAGACCTTTCACCATTTTCGTTATGGTCTCTGGACTCGTTCTATCCTATCAATATCTTTTTGCAAATGAGGTCTCCAGAACTGGGCACAGTATTCTAAATGAGGTCTCACTAAAGATCTATATAAGGGAATAAAAACCACCTTCCTCCTACCGGTGATCCCTCTAGCAATGCATCCTAGAATTCTGTTTCAATTTCTATTCTGTTCCAACTGCCTGGTCAGTTTGATGAGTTTGCAATCATCTGAAATAAGTACCCCCAAATCTTTTTCATCTGTAGTGCTGGCTAACACTGTATATTGTATTCTGTCGAGGGATTCTTTTTCCCTAGGTGCATTGTTTTACATTAGAAATATTGAACTGCCATTTAAATGAACCATCATTAATGGAATCAATATGCTTCCCCAATGTGTTATTGTTAGTGCAATTTATTTCTGAGAAGACTGAACAGAAGTAATTGTTTAAATGGTTTTCTACATCCTTGTCTCCCTCAACTTCTATGTTGTGCCCAGTTTTCATTTTAGTGATCCCATTGCATTTTTTTCTCCTATCACTGATATACCTAAAAAGGTTGTATCTCCTTTCTTAATAGACTTAGCCATTTCTTCCTCTTTCTGTGCTTTGGTAGCACTGATAATGCGTTTGGCCTCCTATTGTCTAGTTTTATACTCTTCTGTCAGCTACACATTTTGATTCCTTGAATCTTCAATATGCTGATTTTTTTTTCCTCCTTTACTATCCCACTTAACTATTTAGTGAGCCATGTTTTTTTTCTTCAGTTTTATTCCAACTAACTTACCTGCCTGGGTTGGGCCTTTTTACTAACTGTTTTAGAGTTTCCCATTCAGCATCCTTGCTTCTGCTTGTAATAGCAGTTTGAGAACTCCAGTTAATGTCAGGCATGTTGAAGTCACCCATAATCAAAACCTCTTCTTTCATTAGCATTTAAGTTATCTTGTCTGTCAATCAACAACTTATGATCTTTAGTCTGTCCTGGGGTTCTGTATACTACACCAATTGTAAGGGAAGATCCCTCTCTGGTTGGAAGACAGGCCCAGAGGGTATCAATTATTTAATTTGTTTTTTGAATTAATGTTAGCGTTATGCTATTTTTGACATATATGGCAACTCCACCTCCCCCCTTTCCTACTCTGTTCTTCCTGTACAGTGTATACCCTGGTATAGTTATTTCCCAGTTATTTGAATTATTGAACCTTGTCTCTGTAATTGCAACAAGATCCAAGTTGTCCCTAGACATAAGAGCTGTCTGCTCACAAAGCTACTTGCCTAAACTACGAGCATTAGTGCACATGACAAACACTATCTACGAGCATTAGTGCACATGACAAACACTATCTACTGCTTTAATTATACCAAAAAACTTTAACTGAAGTGACCACCCCATCAGCCAAGACCTTAGCAACACAAAACCTTACATTTGTTTCAACCCTCTGGCAACAGAAATGCTCATCAATTATATCTCTGCCCCCATTTCCATACTAAGAAGCTCAGTGCTGTTGTGTGAGGGATGCAGACCATCTCTTGAACAGCTCAATGTCAGACCACCTAATCATCCTCACTAAAATATCCAAAACCTTCAGCTTTGCACCAATCCTTTAACCAAACATTGAACTCTGCTATACAAAGTACTTTCTCTTGTTGTGCATTATGCACAGACGAGACCTCTGAAAATGTAACGGTACACCCTAAGGCCCCTTTCACACTGTCGGACCGTTCAGGTCCGCCTGTCAGTTTTGTTGGGCGCTCCATATTAGTCTGATGAAAACGGACATGCTGTTCATTTTCGTCCAATCTCTCCATAGCAACCAGTGGCGCTCGACAAGCCCCTCAACAGAGAGATCTCCCACTGAGCTGGCGGACTCCGTGGCAGCAGATCCGCCTCGTGGGAATGAAGCCTAACTGTTGAAGATCCTGGCCTAAATTCTGAAAACCCTTCTGTACAGAACCCACATCATTCTGGGACAAATCATTTGTGCCAATGTGCTCATCAACATTGCTCTCTTCACTAGCTTTTTTGACAGTTTTTAAAATGCGCTTTTTATCTTTGCTAACAGTAGCAACAGGCAAACGTCTTACCTTCTTTTGACACTTCCACATTATTACCTAAAGACACACCTCTTACAATTGAATCACCAACAAGAAGATGGCTGTTCCTTTTAGGAGCCTTGTCCACAACACTTGTCTGGTTTGCCATTTAGCTTCAACTATGTAGTGCAAGGGCCTGCCTGATTGCATGCAAATTGAATTGTTTGAGTTTGACCTCATATTATATGGTTTTGGTAAATCTAAAGGAAAATTTTACAAGAAAATTACATAATGTATGGCCAGCCTTCATATGGTGCCAAGGACATTGCCTGCAGTTGACAAATAATACAAAGTGAAATATATGTGTGTATATACAGAGTTTAAAATTTCTTTCACAAGTTTAAACTGAATGTTTTACATATTTAAGTAGGTAATGTAGCTGTATAAGAAGAAGAGTGTTCTTGAATCAAGGTGGTAAAGAGGGATTAATAATTGTGGCACCTGGGTTAGTGGCGCTTAAGGACAGGTATCACTGATATTGTGCCTCAAAGTTAAAGGTCTATCCAGAAGAGAGCGGTAAAAGATCCAAAGTTATGAGTCTTTTCAGTGGTGGTCCAATAGTTTTTCCACCTTTTTGATTTAGGCAAGGAAAGTATCCTGTGGTTGATTTAAGGGCAGTTGAAGCTGTTTGTAAAAAGGCTGAGGAATTTTTGTAGGTATTGTCAGTAAGTTGAATTGGGGTATGATGTCCATTTTATCTGTCGCCCACAAATGCCTCAACAGGTAGGATTTTAGAAGAGGGCAGTTTGTACAAAATACATTTTTAATTCTATTAAACTAATAAAGAATAGCAAATGCACAAAGGCTAAACTTTTTGTGTGCCACCCCCAGACATGTTGAGGGCTGTCCTTGAGGACCCCTATATTTACTATGTTGACTGCTTTGACTGTTTAATTCATTAACTGTTTTAAAGACTACATATTCAAGTTTAGATGCAATGATGACTGCTTTGTGGGCAGCTCAGCTGTGTTTCTGTTTCATGCATTTGTCAAATAAAAGTCAGTTACTTTCCGGCAAACACCTTTCATGACCATACTGTCTCCTTTGATTGATTCCTAAATTTGTTGATGCTGGTATTTGTAGTTGCATGTTTGTATAATTCTCCACTGCGTGCCTTTTATTCTTCCACATATTTTGCAGAAGTTATTTCTGTTGGCATTGAACATAGACTCACTAATTTTTAATGAAGTTTCTAAATAAACATATGTTTCCTTTATTGCTGCTTAAACATGTCCCGGCCAGTGATATATACTGCACATTAAAGTGTCAAAATATTTTTTGCATACTTGTGGCTATTTTGGTAGGAGTGTGGAAAACTAATATTCCTTAAGAAAATACCCTTCCACAAAAGAATTTGCAAACTAAACTGTGTTCAGGCAATACTTCTTTGCTGGTATGTTAAGAATTGATAGATTAACATACACAAAGTTTCAGGTTGATACACAATATTCTTGAAATCCTAAACAGTTGTTTAACTGGAAATGCAGAAATGCATGTTCTTCTAGTATTGAGATTGAAGAAATTGTGAATGAATGATGATTGACCCTAATTGCATGTTCAGAAACAAAGAGTAACCAAATTATTTTAGAAAGGCTCTGCTATGAAGTATACTGTAAGGTGTGTGTGGCAGGCCCCGGATCATACAGTTCAGCAAAAACATTTAAGGCCAGGTTCACATATCTCTGGCCGCGGTTCCCAGCATGGGGTTCAGTGCATCCCTGTTCACCGGTTCAGGTGCGATTCAGGTCCGAATTTTTGACTGAATTCGCACCTGAACCGGACCCAAAGATGCACAGGACCCTTCTGCAATCTGGAGCACGGCCCCCCTGGACCTGTGTGAACCAGCTCCATTGAGAGCTGGTCATACTCACCTGTCATGCGAATTGGATGTGAGGAGACCCACATTAGCATTTAAGTGAACCCAGCCTAAAGATTTATGCCCCCAAATTGGTTTATTTATTTATTTATGGCCCCCACCAAAGTTGACTCTGGAAACTGCTGTAAGATATAGAAAAAAGTCCACCAAATATATAAAGCGTTCTTTAGCTGACAAAAGTCATTCAGAAAAGCATTTTTAAAAACCTGCAATAATGTCTTTAACGTCTTGCCGGCAGCTTAACACTTATGTGCGGCAGCAAAATGGTGGGCTTTAATACCCACATGCCGCACAGACAATATGTGTCATGGACAGTGGAGGTTTCTGTGCTGAGAGCGCACTCACTGCACACTCCCAGCACAGGGACTGCGCTGTTAAAGACAGCTTTCGGTCCACACTAATGATCGATAGCCAGTGGGATGGACTCCCGATCATGTGACCACTGTAATAGTCACAGTGGTCGCATGATCGGCAATCCTTTCCACGCTCTGGGCATACAGACCCCATTAAAGGGGTACTGGGGCTGAGCGGGAAAGGGGTTAAATACCGAGTTGCCACACAGGCTTACAATGGAAATGCCGTCTCTATAGGCTGAGGAGTAAATACTTAAGTTATACTACAGGGCTGGTGGTCACCAGTAGTCCAGAGAGTGATTAGGAGTCAAGACCTCCTAATCATCCTCATCTGTTCACCCTACTACCTCAGCTTGTTCAAGGTTACTAAACTGTTCATCTGTGGTTGATAATCCACTGCTAATTTCATATCAGTCTTGTATATGCCACGAAGGGCTTATACTATAGGGTCTATTTCAAAATGCTTTCACACAACTATTACCATTTTTTTTTCTAATTGGATTCAATTGAAAAGATGTGTGAATACTGGGTGAATGTTGTGGGAATTTTGTGTGAAAACATTTATAAATAGCTACTGTGATTGAACTGTCCAGCACCCACCTTGGGTGCTTTCATCAAGATATAGCTTCCTCCAGTTCGGAACCAGGACCCAGGTATTATATCTGAGCACCCAAGACTAGGCACTAGGCCACACTAGCTAGGATGCAAACTGGAACTCTTTATTGTGCGGAAATGTCTCTGAGAATTAGAACTGTTGAAATAATAAACTGGCAGTAAACTGATTCTTATTGTAGAAATAAGCATTACCCTCGAGTATTGGTTTATTATGCTGTGCCAGACTGCCAGTGATAGTGCCTGTGCTGTGTGTTTGTAGCTGCTGCAATGTTTTGTTGTGTTCTTAAAACCCCAAAAACTCTTTGCATGATGATTTCAGTGCTGCCATGCAGTGCACATTTACATGAACTTTAACAGTTCAAGAAACTGAACAGAAGTTCTGTTCAGTTTCTTGAACTGTTAAAGTTCATGTAAATGTGCACTGCATGGTAGCATCATCATGCAAAGAGTTTTTAGGGTTTTTTATTTTAACGTTCCACTTCTGTCCAAAAAAGCAATATTCTTGTAACAAAATTTGCTTAAATAAAGACATTGTATAACGACTAAATCTTTGTCTGTACTGCGTGTTCAAACCTTAATACCATAAATAATAACATATTAGATTTTTCACTCCAGGAGTATATAATGAGTTTGGAAATTGTAGAAAAATGTTTAAATATTGCATTACAATGTAACTAAACCCATTTGATTTTAGATGACTAAAATGTACTGGAGAGTGTAGTCGACTAAAATGTAATGGAGATTTTTGTCGACGAAATACGACTAAAACAACTACAGATGACAAACTAAAATGGCATTTTAGTCAAAAGACTAAAACTAAATCGAAATTTGCTGTCAAAATTAACACTGATGGCAACAAACTACCGTACCTAAAATTATTCTTAGGCAGCTTTTTAAAAGCCTTTACAGGTTATCCGTTTAGAGTTGAACACGAATGATGGCCCTAGAATTATTGCTCTCAATCTCCCATTCATTCATATGGATCTACATGCACATTTGCACAGGGGGTACTTTAAATATGTGTATAATATTTTATCTAAATGTATTTTTTGTTAAACACTTTTTTTTTTATTTTTGCATTTAACTTTATAGCTCTCACAAGGAGTGAACAATAACCCTTGTAATAGCTGTGGGCAGTGACAGGTATTCTTCATGGTCTATTAGACCCATGATATCTCCCATGCCCTCCAAGGCAGCTAATCAAGTTGAGAACTGTTTGATCAGGTGCTTTCCTGGCTGCACTGACAAGGGAGACACAGGGAAACCAAAAGAGACGAAATCTTTGTTGCTTCTGACTTCATTTGTCAGAGGAGATGGGGGAACAGATATTTCTCCATCTCCTCTGTGGAAAGCCAACCTGACTACTTAGAGGTCCTGGGCTCCCTAGTGCTACAGGAGAGCCTAGGAATGGCAGTGATGGGAGGGGGCCCCCTTCCCAACTTTGTAAAAGTGATAGGGCTGCCTATAACTGCTTGCAGGCCAGGATTTGTATATATTGTACAGTGTGTGTGTTTGTGTGTGTGTATATGTGTGTGTATATATATATATATATATATATATATATATATTAAAGCATGCAGGATAACGCAAATGAATAGGAGTGAAACCTCCTTAAAGTGGGTTGGTTAATTTACAAGTCTTCAGTAATTCCTGATATGTTAGTAAAAGTATTCTTCTTCACCCTAAATCTGACATTTTTGGGGCTTCAGACTGTTTGAACATAATATTTCTGGGACTTCATGCATAGGAAACGTCATCAGGATGACTTCCTAATGACGCCTTTCTGGTAAAAATGCATTGAGGTCTATAGCAGCAGCGCAACTTCTGGGTCTTGCTGACATCACGTCTGGCTTAGGTGGAACACATGCGGGTTCGTTTGTACGAACGGTGAGGAATGTGATTAACATCTAAGCGATTGAACAGTGGGTGCAGTTTCATGGCACAAATTTATGTGAGTGGACTTGCATACGTATTAAAAAGAGATTACAATAAAAAAAACTTATAGTATAATTATTGCGCTATTGCTTTTAACTTTTTGGATTTTCTTGTTGGTGGAACTGGATGAGAGAGACAGAGGTGAACGCTGGGCACATACAGCTTTTGTAACTTTAAAGAATTGTAAGTGTCCTGGTGGCCCAAAAGCTTCTGGTGAGTGGTCCCCCTTACACTAGGTGGTGGATCACATATTATAAGGAGAGCACTAAATGAAAAGAGCATGTAGCACAAGCGCACATGTGGTGACGGGAAGAGTTTGAATAGAAGAATAATTCCTGTTCGCACTTTTTTTGACTTTTTTGAAAAAAAAGTTGTGTTTTTACAATCACGGACTTTCATTTGTTGTTAAGTTGAATGCACTGATTGTTTGCACTGCAGTTAGTGGTTGACTAATTATTTGTAAATTGGGATTTGTATATTTCACACAGATTATTCAAGCTAGCACCTCAACACAGGGTATACAAAGTTTTTTGGTGGCATCCACCACAAAATTGATGGCAGCTGCTTAATTACTAGCAAAAATATATTATTTAGAGGCGCCATTTTTCCTCCTCATTCATATATAGGAAAAGTCACGTTTGAGTTGAGGGAGGGACATAAATGCATCAACGTAAACACAAACCGTAAAAGCGCGGGGGTCTGTGGTCCAAAAACCTACTTTGTTTAAGTCTTGCTGCTGGAATCTAGAAATTATGTCTGATGTGCTTTAACATGCAGGTGTGCACCCAAAACTGATTTTATTCAATTGTGCATTCATCAGTAGTGCAACATATTTCATAATCAATTGAGAAAAAAACTACCGTATATTTAATAATAAGCAAAAGCTTTTTAAAACAATCATTTCTTAGAAGGGGGCTGTACCGCTTCAGTCATTGATTCATATGACATTTGATTTTATGACATTTTATTGACAGGGAGATCTGAAAAACAAGATTAGACATTGTTTTTGTGGATATGTCATGACTTTAGAATATGTCTTGCCCACTCAGATATATATGGAAAATGTAAAGCAGACACACCTGAAAAATGCACGATACTGTAACTTTGCACAAATGTTACTTCGTTGAGCCCTTTTGTATTTTTGGATAGGTGCGCTGTCTCTTTCTGTGATGGGAGTTGTCATGCTGTCCATTCTTGTTATTTTGTGTTGCCTTGGGTGCATTTTCTTCTTTGGAGTCATTTCTAAGCATGATGGTTTTAGATGTTTTGTAGGGTTTTTTTTTTTTTTTTCCAATCCATGCAGACAACTGATATGCATAACTGATAGTGGAAACTACTCACTCTTTTATGCTCAAATCTTCATATTACCACCTTAAAGTGAACTTGTGATTTGTCCATACAGGGAATTTTAACAGGTTCACTTAACTTCCCCCTCCCCAGCAGCACATACTTGCTCTTCTTTCAGCCTCGTATTGCCACTAGAAGTAAAGAGAAATAACTGATACTTCTGGGTATGCAGAAAGATGCGATTTATTTCCTGCAGTGACTCCATGCTGATGATTGGCCCAGCACCATTCCATGGAAACTGGGGGAGTACTTATCCTTGTCTAAATTTCAAATACATTTGTTATTATAGTTACAATTGGCCCACTTACTAAAAACAGTGCACTCCCTGTGTGGCTGATATTAAGAAATATGAAAGTAGTCCTAACTGTGAACCATGGTTATGTAGTGCTTATCGGCACAACTGCCTATTTAATAGCCTCTACCAGGGGTGCATCTAACAAGACAAAAGAATTAGCGTGACTGGTAGACAGTTGACGCCCTATTACAGGGAGTACACTAACAAGGTCCCTTCCTTAATGATAGAATCGCCAGCTGTTCTTTTAATGATTGAAAAACATTTGAAATTACATTAACGTATTAAAACTTAGTTTTGAGCCCCAGGGAAATTTGAAAAACTACCCTTGCAGTGGTGCTTCCGCCCCCTAGGGCACCCAAAAAAAGCCATTTTACCTACTCCCTCGCTTTCTTGCCAGCCAATGATCTGCTCTTTGCACTGACACTCTGGGTTGTGGGTGGGCACTGAGCGACCTTACAATGCAGGACTGCGTGCCCCGAATCGTACTTGATATTAAAGTAGAATTCCAGGATAACCTTGATGGATTTACTCCCTCCTAACACACATGCACATAGGTGGGAGGGAGGAAGTTGCACATAGATGACGAAATGTGTTGGGAGGGGCTTCCGATGGCATCACTTTTGCTTCATTGAAATGCATGCTGGAGGACACACTGGCGGTTTCAGTTTCTATTTTGAGATCCCAATTCTTTTAAATAAATGTAAGTGCATTGCTATTTTAAAAGTGGGTTTAATAAATTTACTGCACCACGAGAGGCGCTCCCATTTCTTTTGATGATCCTGGTGCTACTGTTGGAGGATCTTAAAGGGACAGTGAAGTATTGATAATACAAGTGGGGGACCCAACACACGATACACCAGCTGAATAAGCGCAGTTTGACTTTCTTGTTTATGCAAGGTTAATCATCCGTTGAGTTTGGTGTGTGGATTGAGGGTACAGTGGAGTGGAAGAAACATTCTATTTTCAGAGCATGTAATTTGGATTCAAATTGACACAGAGCACTTATGTCTCATTGACTTATTTTGAATAGCATATAAAACTATTTTGTGTGCACTTTTGGATATATGGTTATAAGTTGAATATTTAACTCGTTACAGATTGATTGGTAGGGCTGTCTTACTTGGGTAGAGATTTATTTTTTTCTTTGTGGTGATGATGCTCTGGAGCAGGGAAAAATTTAGGGAATGTGATATTTCAGTTAACTTTCGTGCTCTGTTTGGTGTAAGTTATATTATAGAAAGATAAAATGAAAATAGACTACACTTCAGAAACCACGTGTTTGGTTTGTGTTTAATTTTTATGCTGTACAGTGCATCAATTTTTCCTGGATTACATTTTTTTTTTTTTTTTTTTTTAGATCAAGAAGTATTTTGAACTTGAGCCACTGGCACGAGGAAAAAGATGGATTCTACAGCCAACCTCACTGGACAACATGGAAGCTGTAAAGGACAGCTTTTCAATGCTAATAAACCTTTTAGATGATCGAGAACTTGAGCCTGTACAGTTGTGAAAAATCCTGAATGAAGCAGGCATCTTCAATGTTTCACCTGGGAACATTTTTACTTCCCAGGCACATCATACATGGACAGCAGCATTGTGTCTGGGTCACAGAGGGTCTGCATTGTTTGCTGCCTTATATCTACATCAAATTGCTCTTTTTTTATATTTGTTTTGTGGATAGTATCTTTTTAGTAGCCATCTACCCAAGTATTGGTTAAGTAGGCCAGGACTGGTACTTTAAATAATTCATAAAAATAGGCTGGATAACTGAAAACGGGATCAATCCATATCGTCTAGAACAACTATATGAGCAACATTGGCTACGAACGATGTTCATCAATTCAACCACCTATAGAATATTTATATTGATATTACAACTCATCTTTTCATGCAAAACATGTCTTTAGTATTGTAGCCTTAAGTTTCTGTGCACCCAAAACTTGTATTTCAGTTATGGACTGATGCTGATGGATGTACAATGAACCTATTGAAAGAAATAGAAACTTTTTTTCTTCCTGTCTACCCAGCTCTCCAAGGGAATGTATAGTATTTTTTTTCCACATGTTTTTATTTTTAGAAAAATAACCTGTGTGTGTGTACATATATACATACATGCGTGCACACACACACATACATATGTTTTTTGTATGATAAATATTGCATAGCAATATTTTGAGTTTAGCTGGTGAAGCTATAGGTCTCACGTTCAGCATTGTGTCATTTCTCATACGATGCTGAAAGAAGTTGGTTGTTTATGAAACCGCAGGAGTGGCTCTTCCCTTATTAGGGTGCATTTGCACCTGACAATGCATCTGCCTCTGATTAGATGCAAGAACCCCAGGGATGTTACCTGCGATAGGAAGCCCCACTAAAAGTATTGAGAGGCTCCTGGCTCCCACAGCTAATCGCGAACACATGCAAGTGATTGGCCATGGATTCAGGCAGTCTGCATCCAAGGCCAATCACTCGTTTGTGATCGCTGCATAAGCGGAGTCAGGGTGCTTTTGCAGGTTTAAATGCACCCTTAGACAGCTCAGTGGGATGTATAAATTGGAGAAAGGGAATTGCAAAGCAAATGGTATCTGCTGAGCTATCTTTAGGTACCTACATATTGCTTCGGAAATCTTTTCGAGAGAGAGAGTATATGTGAGTTTATATATGTACAGTGTATATATAGTGTTTATATACAGTATCTCACAAAAGGTGAGTACCCCTCACATTTTTGTAAATATTTTATTATATCTTTTCATGTGACAACACTGAAGAAATGACACTTTGCTACAATGTAAAGTAGTGAGTGTACAGCTTGTATAATAGTGTAAATTTGCTGTCCCCTCAAAATAACTCAACACGCAGCCATTAATGTCTAAACCGCTGGCAACAAAAATGAGTACACCCCTAAGTGAAATTGGGCCCAAAGTGTCAATATTTTGTGTGGCCACCATTATTTTCCATCACTGCCATAAAAATCCTCTTGGGCATGGAGTTCACCATAGCTTCACAGGTTGCCACTGGAGTCTTCTTCCACTCCTCCATGGCGACATCACAGAGCAGGTGGATGTTCGAGACCTTGCGCTCCTCCACTTTCCTTTTAAGGATGCCCCAAAGATGCTGAATAGGGTTTAGGTCTGGAGACATGCTTGGCCAGTCCATCACCTTTACCCTCAGCTTCTTTAGCAAGGCAGTGGTCATCTTGGAGGTGTGTTTGGGGTCATTATCATGTTGGAATACTGCCCTGTGGCCCAGTCTCCAAAGGGAGGGGATCATGCTCTGCTCCAGTATGTCACAGTACATGTTGGCATTCATGGTTCCCTCAATAAACTGCCCCCCCCCCCCCCCCCCAACCCCTTCAACCTCTACAGTAATTCTGGCAGCACTGTTACGTCTATTTCCCAAAGACAACCTCTGGAAATAACGCTGAGCATGTGCACTCAACTTCTTTGGTCGACCATGGCAAGGCCTGTTCTGAGTGGAACCTGTCCTGTTAAACCGCTGTATGGTCTTGGCGACTGTGCTGCAGCTCCATTTCAGGGTCTTAGCAATCTTCTTATACCCTAGGCCATCTTTATGTAGAGTTACAAATCTTTTTTTTTTTTTTTCAGATCCTCACAGAATTCTTTGCCATGAGGTGCCATGTTGAACTTTCAGTGACCAGTATGAGAGAGTGAGAGCGATAACACCAAATTGAACACACCTGCTCTCCATTCACACCTAAGACCTTGTAATACTAACGGGTCACATGACACCAGGAAGGGAAAATGGATAAATGAGACCATTTTCACTTAGGGGTGTACTCACTTTTGTTGCCAGCGGTTTAGACAATTTAATGGCTGTGTGTTGAGTTATTTTGAGGGAACAGCAAATTTACACTGCTATACAAGCTGTACACTCACTACTTTACATTGTAGCAAAGTTCCATTTCTTCAGTGTTGTCATATGAAAAGATATAATAAATATTTACACAAAATGTGAGGGGTGTACTCACTTTTGTGAGATACTGTATATATAAAATATGAATGCGTGCATGTATTTTACACACATAGAGAGAGATACAAAGCAACAGTTTTAAAATGTATGATCCTTAAAAGAATGTATCTAAAATAAAACTGGTTTAAACAGATTATGCTTTCCCTAAAACAACTGATTGTGGAAGAAGCCCTGGAAAACTTGGGAAACGGCTGCTTTCGGATAATATGGTGACAGGTTGTGTTCTCTGCCAAGTTACAGGATCAGAGGTCAAAGTAGTGGAGCCTTCCCTTCAGCGGATGTCACATTACCGAATAACCCAAACCCATACCCAAACATTTAATCACATGATTGGACACTGAGGGATCCTGGAATGTGGTTTCACCAGTAAAGACGAACACGGACAGTGAGCAATCCTGGAGTAGGGGTTTTCCAGTAAAGGTTGTCAGGGCTCCCATTTATGCATTTAAAAGAGCAGGGTGGGAAGGGAAGCTTAGTTCCTATTTTTGACAATAGGTCTGCTTTAATCATCCACTAACCTCTTATCTCAGGAGAAAACTCACGCCATCTTCTACAGTCCTTATAATTTAACATACATTTTAAAATTCAGTAGAGTCTTGCATAACTACCACCCAACAATAGGTGGAGTTGGGGAATGAGGTGTGGAGATATCGTTGGAGACATTGTTCGCAAAATATATATACGAGAAGATGCCGAAATCGGTTTTGGGTGAATCTGCCTAAAGAAATGTTTTTACCATCCAGTTTGTGGTTTCTGTTACTTCCAGTTTGTGTCTTGAAGCACATGCATGTCACCTTGTTATGTGGTGCACTTGGTAGAACAGCTGTCTTTGTTCTGTTCTTCAGTTTATAGCTTTGAGTGATACGATTTTGAAAAACTCATCATTATGGCTTCCAAACGGAAGTAATCTGCAGCTGATTTCAGAAAATTCTTTGGGTTTTAATACCCATTTAAGGTTTTGCTGTTTTGTAGAATGCATATTGGATATGGAGACCAATATGTCAGAATTCCATGAATGTTAATAGCTTAGAGTATAATTCAAGTTGTATATATAGTGATCTATAGATTTCTGCCAATTAATATGTACGGTGTATAGATCAGTAACCAATGTGTTTTTTTTTTTTTTTTGTTTGTTTTTTTTACATTTATTAGCCTTCGTTAAAATGAAACTCCAGCCCAAACCTTTTTTTCATTGAATAGAAGTGAGAAGGCTTTGATAATTCATCAGTTTCTAATCAGTGACCACGTTCTCACTGGGCAGAAAGTGAGGAAATCTCTATCCGAAAATAAAGTGCGGAGATTCCAGGTTTACTACACTATGCAAAAAAAAAACTTGAAACAATGTAGTTCACTGCAACAATAACTTCGTTAAAAATACACAGCATTACTAGGATGCCTACACAGTGTTTTGGTGTAGGTCTTTTTCTTCCTTGCTCCTGTAGAAGCTGGCATCACCTTTAAAAAGGATGTAAACTCATTCTGTAAACTTATACCTACAGGTAAGCCTATAATAAGGCTTACTTGTAGGTACTATGAATATCTCCTAAACCTGCACCGTTTAGAGATATTCACACTTCATGCAGCTGGTGATGTCACCAGCTCCATGCTCTCTGAAGGGACGGTATACCCGTGCCATCCCTTCACAGCTCTGTGCTGCGGACCGTGACTCCCATGCGTGGGAGTGATGTCATCGTGACGCAGGCAATCAGATGGGCGGAGGCCGCAAACCCATAAGGGAAGACCGGGCGGAGATGGAAGCGTCTGTCAGAGCTCACAGCGCAGCAGTGCAGGGCTTTGTTTTAAGGTAAGTATTATGCCTTTACTTTGCAGGGGTTAAAAAAAAAAAAAAAAGAAAATTTGGCACAGTTTACTTCCTCTTTAGGGATTTCTGCAATTTACATCCCATAGCCCAACTTCCACCCTCAAGAGATGGCATGAATAAATATAACACATGTGCAGTCCAAGAGAGCCAAGCTTTGCCTTTGCATTGGTGCTGTGATAGGTTGCCAATGCCATAGCTCATTCCTGTGGCAATTTATAAAAATCAGAGGACTTAAGCGGAAGTTGAAGGCTAACTCCATCTTTTACACCATTTTATACCTGTATTTAGGGTTTAATTTGCTTTAATCACTACTGTGTCCTGTTTAGTGAGATTTTTCACCGGCTCTTGTTCCAATGACCCAAAAAAAAAAAAAGTTTTTGGCTAGAGTTCCAGTTCAAGCTACAGTAGTGTTTCTTTTTAATAGGCATATCAAAGTTTGTATTGCCATAAAGCAATGGAAATAGCATATACTTCGGGCTCTATTTAGAGCAGGGAGCGTATGTCTGGAAAAAATACCAGTAATAAAGAAAAATGTATTTAGTACATCTCTGCAATACATGCACGTTTCCTGCATTTTGTCTCCTAAAAAAATGAGGCAGGTACAGAAAAGTGCCTGTTGGTTTTGCCTGAGATCCAATGTGCTCCTTACTACGTGTAATAAGATGACAATTCTTCATCTGCCACACCAAAATCCCAAGCAGTTTTGTCAACCATGAGTACTATTCTGTGGATTGTAGAAAAACGTCCCCTAATGCTTTTGCGATTAGGAAAGGGGAAAGTGTTCTAAAGTCATAAGAAAACTGGATTGGCGAAAACACTGTTTGGAATTTTAGAAAGCAAAGGCGATGTGCCGCCAGCTCAGAAGATCAAGTATAGTATTAATAAAACATGGTGAGTGTACATGTATTTAAAAAATTGCCTTACTTGTTAAGTTGTAGACAGCCAGTGAAGATAGGATTGACCTACATTCTTGTTCTGGGTCAGTAAAACAACATTTGACAAATGAAAAGCCTAAACCTTGGCAGTTGCAGCAGCCATATTCCTACCTTAAAGGGGTTCCCTTCCTCTCATCTCCGCAGTAAAATACTACTGAGCAGTGTTCCTCCTTTACGTGAAAAGTCAAACAAATTAAATACATGCACAGTTTTATAAAAAAAAAAAAAAAACAAATGCAGGCATGTGACCCGTGGCAGCCAAAGCTGAGGTTCTACCTGACATTTTTAGGGTAACAGAACATAAATGGTGGATAATGAGTTGTTGCTACTTCTTGGTTCTTCCTGGTGTTTTATTGTTTTATCCATATGTTAATGTAGACTTTTCTTTTAAATTTGCAGAAAACATAGTGCTTTAAACTTACAATACTTGTTCTAGATGAACGTGGATGTATTAGTGAAGGTTGTTGCCTTTTCTTAAAGTATATAGATATAATTTTATTTTAAACACAGCCATTTTCTTTCTTTATGCTATATAGATGTAAATACAGTTTCACATTATGATATAGGAATATGTTATTGTAGCTTTTTTTTTTTCATATTCTTGTGATTTATTTTTTATATATATGATTTATGGCAGTAAGAAACAAAGATAAAAAAAAATAGTGTTTTATAGTCATTTTTACAATATATTTGTAACCTGCTGCTCCTCCATTAAACACTAATTCACACTTTGTTTGGAAAATAAGAATATATAATAAAATTAAACGAGCGATATGCTGTATAGTAAACCACAAGGGAAAGGAACTTTGTGAGCCAATTATAAATAAGTCATATCTGTCCTTTGTATAATTGCAGTAAGATATTTGATTATTCTGTAAAGTTAAAGGAGATTTCCACTGATTCATTAGTATCCACTTATGCAAACCTTTTATAAACACCCAGTAATAGAATGTGATGGAACACACACACTGCCTCAAAGGGTATCTAAACCCAGAAAACATATAAATATAATATATTCTAGCTGACCAGTCCTTAGCCTGAAAATGAATGGCTTTCAGCAACTACAGAAGATACCCGTTGATCTTGCCAGAAATCCAGTGTCCTTGTCACTTCTTATGAGCTACAGAAAACACAAACATTATTTTCTCCCACTGTTGTGGCGTGGTGGTGCAGGCTTTTCATTGTTAAGAGGTGCTGAGAAGGTTATATATCGGGGTTGATTTACGAAAGGCAAATGGGCTGTGCAGTTTGCAAAATCAAATTGCACTCTGCAGGTGCAGTTGCTCCAGAGCTTCATAAATTAAGCTTGACTTTGCAAAGAATACCCAATCATCTGCAAGGAAAATAAAAAAATGTTTGCTTACACATGATTGGATGATGGAATCAGCAGAGCTTCTGCTCATTTATTAAGCTCTGGAGCAACTGGACTTGCAGAGTGCCCAGTCTATTTGCCTTTAAAAAATCAAGCTCATTGTCTACCAGCTGTTAGAAACCTCTACCACCAAGGAATCATTTAATCTATCTGTAGTTTTTTTTTTTTTTTTTTTTTTCTTGTGTAACTTAAAGAATAAAGCCACCCATTGCAGTGCATGTAGGATTAGTCATCTTCTACTGAAGGACATGCACTGGGTTGTGTTTGTAGCAATCTTTAATTAATTTGATTGATTACACAATCTCACTTATGCGCAGTTAATCCCCCCCCCTTTTTTTCTGTGTTTGTAGCAGCCTTGGCTGGCTCCTTGCTGCTGGGATATACTTGACTGTGGCTCTTTTATGCTTTTAAAAGAATTTACTATAAAAATCAATTAGCCAGAACAGTTAAAACTTCCGTTCATTAACACTTTGGGCAATCTTTGTGGTGATAACCGATGCCACATTTTATAGTTGTGATATTGCATGGGGCAGTAGGGTCCTGTTATGGAAAAGTGTTAAATACCTGTACCTGTTCAGGTCTGGCCGGCTTCCTCTTCCCAATGCTCCGGCAGTTACAGATCCTCTGATGTCCAATGCCGAGGACATTACTCTGCAATGGACGTAATGACTCTAAGGGACAGTCCACTGCTGAAACCGTGCAGATTGCCAGCTGCTGGAGGAGTATATAATCCGTAAGTAATACTGCTTTCTGCAGCCTTCTAGACCAGTAGATCTTCACTCCTGTCCTCAGGACCCACTAACAGGCCAGATTTTAGGTATTACCTTGGGGAGATGCAGACTATAATACTGCAATCACTGAGCAGCAAATGATATCACCGGTGATGTATTTCAGTTATCTTGCAAACCTGGCCTGTTAGTGGGTCCTGAGGACTGGAGTTGAGAACCACTGACCTAAATGACCATGTAACCTTTGCAGTTGACAAAATTTTTCAGTTTCCTGGAGGTGGGCTTTAAAAGTACATACCAGCACCGTCACCATTGAATCAATTGCATAGATAGATACACTGCTGGAGTCTTCAGCCTCTGACACTTCCATGTGTGTCAAATACCTGT
Organism: Aquarana catesbeiana; assembly: GCF_042186555.1. Classification (NCBI taxonomy): domain Eukaryota; kingdom Metazoa; phylum Chordata; class Amphibia; order Anura; family Ranidae; genus Aquarana; species Aquarana catesbeiana. The sequence goes on along the minus strand of NC_133324.1, from coordinate 104,382,907 downwards.
GTTTATCCACTGTGTGCTGAGGTTCCACCTGCCAGTCTGTAACTGGTGTATTTCTTCAGAGTTGTAGGGACAAAATGACATAGCAGCTGGTGGATGGAACCACAACAAGGAGACTCAGGCAGCCAACACACCCAAGTGTCAACATTCCAATGGCAGGTATAGCTCCTGAAAAAAAATAATCTTGGATTCATCAGCAGTGCTACTGATCTGTTATTTTTTTAAAAACATTGGTTTGTCATGCAGCTACCACATGCTACTATCATGATGCTTTAGCTGTAATAAAGGTTCACTACTCTGAGGTGCCCTGCTCAGCTTTCAGCTGATATATCCCATATTGTGAAGAACGTAGATCTTTTTACGTTCAGTATTCACAATGCCTGTATTGTTATATCATGGACCAGCAGTTTGCCATTATAGTGACCTGAGGTATCCCATAGTCTTCCGCTGAGGGCTGTCTCCCATATAGTGAATGTTTTTAAAGATGTCCTGTATTTTGGCCAGGTTATTGTACACCTTTGCTTTTGAAAAGCCCGACAACTGGTAGATCTCTGCTTAGGACTGGTAATTGTTCTGGATAATGCTTCAAACACCTGTTAAAAGTGTATTTACCCCCCCTAGATAATTTATTGTATATTTCAGCTTACCAGTCCATAGAAGGGGCTGGTTACATTAGTTGTGTTTTTGTTTTTTTGTTTTTTTTTGCTTTTTTAGGCCAAGTACATTTTCTGCAAATAGACTTAAAATCTCAAATAAGGTTATATGTTTTCTGGGAACATGCCCATTTTTCCATTGCTTTGTATTATATTTGGTAGCAGGTTCTGTTGCCCTGAACCATTTTTATTCCTGTTAATTCTCTGTTGCAATATGGTAATTTTATGTAAAATATTTTATTTCCTTTGTGTCTGTAAGATTCCCTGTTATTTTAAACAAATGCTTTATTATAAAAGGTGTTTATTAAAAAAACAATGTTCTCAAATTTGCCAACTATCTTTTGTGAACTACAAACCCTCCCATGTAATGGAGAAGAAGAGCCGCAGATGTGTTTTTAGTCCAAATCAGGAGTTAGGAGTCTAGGGTGACAACACTGTTCCTCCATAGTTGCAGTACAGTGAATGAGCCTGGTTCCCTAATGACAAGAAGTGTTACTGGCAGGATCTCCAGGTAAAAATAAAGAAAATTAAACTAGTTTTTCACTTCTAACGATTGGTAAGCTATAATATATTACTTTTTGTTTGGGTTTAGATACACATAGGGTTAGTGTCTGGCTAATTTGGGGTAAGTTAGAGATGCTTTAATCACACATTTTTGGTGCTGGAAGCCCAGTGCTGAGAAGTGAGGTGCCAAACTGCTGGCACCTAAAACTACTATGCCTGAATAAAACGGGTATTACTTAAGGGCTAGTGCCACTTTCCTGGGAAAAAAAAAAACATGGCAAATTAAAAAATGAATATAACATATACAGTATCATCTGAGGCTGTTCACTTCACTGGGTATAGGAAAGGGTTTACATCCACTTTAAGATAAAAGAACTTTCAGTGTGCGCCTCCCCCCCCCCCCCAATACTTACCCAAGCACGATCTCAATCCAGTGATGTGCATGGGACCCGAGGCTCTCCTGGGTCTCTCCCCTCTGATTGGTTAAGATGCCAGAGCCATTGGCTCCTGCTACTGTCAATCACAGCCAAGGGAGCGGTGGCGGGGCTGAGCTATGCTCTCTGCGTCGTATGGACACAGAGAGCCAGCTCGGGAACGAGCACGCAAAAGTGCCCCCACAGTAAGCGGCTTGCTATGGGGGCACTATGCAAGAGGGGGGGCCCAGAGCCTGGCGGCATACCCAAGCAGAGGAGGATCAGGGCTGCGCTGTGCAAAACCACTGCACAGAGCAGATAAGTGTGGCATGTTTGTTGTTGTTTTTTTTAAATACTTTTTTTTTCCTTTTACAATCATTTTAATTACTTCTAAAGGGATGCAGACACTACAACTTTACTCATTAGAACACTACAGGTGCAAAATCTGGTTATATCAAGCACAGATACTCCCATTCAAGTATTTCAAAGGACAACTCTGCACAAAGTTTGTTAAAATCCTGGCGATGTACATAGGTCACCTAGAGTGGTTCTCAACTCCTGTCCTCAGGACCCACTAACAGGCCAGGTTTGCAAGATAACTGAAATACATCACAGGGGATATCATTGGCTGCTCAGTGATTGCAGTATTCTAGTCTGCATCTCCCCTAGTTAGTACTTAAAATCTGACCTGTTAGTGGGTCCTGAGGACAGGAGTTGAGAACCAATTGCCTAGAGGGATATTTTTTTTACCCCTCAACAAACGTGAAGTTACTTTTTAAGGATATATAAATACTCTTTTTTTTTTTTTTTTTTTTTTTTTTTTTGTCTGGTGTTTTTTAATTTTTGCAAATGTTTTTCTTTTTTTTATTCTTTTAACTGTGAAATTTTTAACTGTTTCAGTACTTTATAATGTAAGTAGCACAAAGCTTATGTTCGCTGACGATTACCGAAAACCCAATAAATTTTTTCTTTTGCATGTTCATCACATTATTACATTGTTAATGAGCAGGAAATCCTTTTACATGCAAGATCATCACACAAAGAATAATCTTTTTAGAACATTGTTTGATATTGCTTATCCATCTGTGAAATTGCTTTCTGCTTGTGTTGTGTGTTTTTTCGTGTCTACTGTGAGCTCCTCCATTTTCTGAGCCCTGTGACTGCCTGTGATACTGTATTTTAGTGGTCACAGGAAAAAAAAAACTATCTGTCAGCCTTGAACAGCAGCTGCACATGACAAGCTTCTGTCTGACGCCTTGTGCTTTCAAACTGTCAGCACACTGCTGTCTACATCTCCCAGATCTAAGCTTTTCGTTTTGCCATCTCCCCTCTGGTACATGATCACACGCTGTTGCCTACATCTCTAGATCCAGGGACATGTTTTTGAAAGTTGTTGTTGATATGTGTCGCGTCCTTTGATGCTACATATCGTGCCATGTTTTAGGATGTAGGTGAACCCAACCTGTAATGTTATTCTTGTAGCACAGTGCATTTCATTGTATTTATAGAAGTGAACAATTTTTTTGTAACCTGTTAGGGAGATCCTCTCTTTTTTTTTTGTAATGACCGTTTATATTACAAAGGTTTGTACGTATCTTTGCTATAGTTGAGAGTAATAATAATGTTTGTTCATTATGGACTGTATTATCCTAACTTGGTAGTAAATTTACTGTACCTGAATAACAACAAACCTGTACTGTGTGGATAGTGCCACGGACAAGAGAAATCTTGTATGTATAATTCTAAGCGATTTCCAATGTATGAAAATAAATATGAATGTAACATCCACATCTTGGAAATGTTTTGTTCAACTTGATGAAGTTCGACTTGATGCACAACCATAAACAAGCATTGATCGGGGGGGGGGGGGGGGTCACAGGTTACCAAAATCTTCACTTTATATAAAAAAAAAAAAAAAAAAAAAGATGTTCCAGCCAAAACTTTCTTCAAAGCTGAACTCCAGGGAGCTATACACCGATGAAATACAAGGGTTCTTCAAAAAGTTTCCACACTTTTTTTTAACTCTATTAAATGTAAAAAAGTGCAGAAACTTTTTGAAGCCCACTCGTATATACAAGACCTGTTTTACTTGTGAAAAGGCTTCGCATTTCTGTCCATCCAGTCTGAGAGTTACACAGTTCTGATACACAGCGCAAGCGCTGTGAGGTAGAGAGGGGAACCTGACCTTTACTGTATTTTCACTGTTACAGCCCCCCTCCAGCCCTGTAACTAGACAGTGAAAGGAGAAGCAGCAAACTGGTGAGCTACTCTCACTCCTCCCATTAGCATGTTCCTTGCACTGCAGCACAATGTTGCTTCTGTGCTGCCTTTCCTCCCCACCTCAAAGCTCTGCTGTACAGTGCTTTGCAAGAGGTTGATATCAAATATACATGTATATTCATATTACATAAATAATATAGATCTTAATTGCACCGTAAGGGATACATCCTGAATATTCGTAGGCTTGTACCATTAGGTGATTGGACACTGGCAAAGCTTCCAGGGATCCGGCCCCTGGCCACCTCCCCATAACCATACCCCATTCTGTGAGTCATTCTTTTGCCCCTACTCCTTTAGTATTCGACAGGGGAATACCCTCACCCATAGCTATGGTGAAAAGCAGGCTAAAGGGAGCCACAGCAAAAACTCAGCAAGTGTGATGATACTTTCCTTGCCCTGGAACAAAAAGTGATTTTAATACCAGTGTCTGTATTGATATCTAGTTTTATCTCAGGAATGTAGCCAGCAACCTACCTAAGGCGGGTTTTCCTGCAACTATGCAACAATTTCTCAGACAATTATTGGTTTTAATGCATCCATAGCTGCCCAGGGCTCCAAAATGGCAAGCTCCTTCTCCACTACCACCATCTCTACCTGAATCAAATCCAGATATGAGAATCATGGCCAAATACTGGCATTTGCTCAGTATGGATTCCACCCTCAGCCCCTTTGTGCCAGATAAACCAGCCATCACAGTCGTGCCAAATCGGTTGGTGATTAATTGGTACACAGTGAATTCAAGGGCAGCACTAGAAAAGACCCTTGTAAGTATCCTGGCACTTTTTGCTGTGGTGGCTGCAACTGTTGCCAATATATGTGCACCAACAAGACAATTTGCCTAATGGTGCCATTTTTAGGCACAGACATTATGCAAACTGTAAACTATCAGCGTGGTATATCTCCTGACCTGTGAGTGCGGCTCCTTTTATGTGGGTAAAACCATTCAAGATTTGGAAAAGAGCATATCGGCATAACTTGATTATGAAATCGAAGAACTCTGATCTTCCATGGGGCCGCCATGTGATATCTGCACACAGTGGCAGATTTCTCTATATACAGTTTCTTATTCTGGATCGTATCCACCCTTAGGGGGGGAGACTGGAATAAGGAACTGCTCCAGTCAGAATTGCGCTGGATTTTCTCACTACAAGCCACGTCCCCTCCGGGGTTAAATGAAGCTGTTAATTACAAGCTCTTTCTGGAGGGTTTTGTTTCAGGTGGTTGGGAAAAGTGATTTTTGCTTTAACTCTCCTTTTATAGGTCTGCTGTATACACTTCTATTCTATCTCCTGTACATGAATGCACCATGATAATCAGTATTGTCCATGATGTATCTCGTGTGTATTAATGTACCATGACAATTAGTATTCTCCATGATATGTCGTCCTTCCCCCCTCCTCTCCTTTTTCCTTCCCCACTCTCCCCTTGTCCTCCCCATCCCTTCCCCTTTTTCCCCCCCTCTTTTCCCCCCTACCCTCCCTCTTTTTCTCCCCTTACCCCTCTCGTTTGCCCCTCTGGTAATCACTGTACAGCTTTACATTTTGCTCTTTTGCACTATTTAGTATATATATTTTGTATGATCTTTTATTGTTATATTCATTTTGTTCTCTTCTTCCACAGAACTTTGGACCTCTCTAGAGTTTTGTTCTTCTGTTTTTTTGCCATATCTATGCAAATTCAAATGTCTATAGCCACCTATTGATTCAAATTTTTATTGTTTATATTTTAATAAATTTTGTATATTCCTTTTACATACTCTTTGTGTACTACTATTTGGGCCATTAAAGTCCCGTAAGGGGGAGTTCCTTCTCCACCTCACCAAATAATCAACCGTACAAACTGCAACTGCAAGCAAGGAGCACACAGAAGGGTGATGCATGTCAAACAAAAACAAAGAAAAATTCCCAACTCAACTTACCAGCCAGCTCGCAATAAACTGAATTGTCCTTTTTTAACGTTTAAAAACGGGTTTCATTTGCACATATTTGCAAATACATGCGTAAGCTGCAGAGGCCGCGACAAGGCACCCCAGTGTTATCTGCAGTCCTAACTATAAATTTTGTGGGGGCACATGTATAGTAATGAATAGATTGAGGACAAGTTTGTACTGTTCTAACATTTTTGGGTCTCAAATGTGGCTGTCAGTACATCGGGATTGATCAGTTTTTAGATATATACCACAGAGTATATACCACACAGTCAAACATATAGTACATTCAAACTATAACATTAGCAGCGCTTGGAATAATCACAATAAGCAAATAAAGTGGATGTTCAATTGTCCAAAAATTATCAAATAGAGAACGATTGGAAAAAGTTCATGAAGGGTATGCTTTCCAAATTAGGATCCCGTCACCACACCGCGTGAATATTCACCCCTATGGTCACGCACTCGCCAGAAAAATTCAGAGCTTGCTCCTGTAATAATCTGTATCTTAACATCTGGGATGGCTTCCGTCACTCTAGACGTCTCCTCCCTGCATGTAGTGTGAGCAGATACTGTCGGGCTGGCCGCTGCTCACACTACATGAAGGGAGGAGACTTCTAGAGTGACGGAATATTGACTGTAGCATATGTTTGAATGTTTATTTTGGTTTAAAGCAGCTGCTATTCATGTTTACATAAAATTACCATTCTTAATTGATGATCCATGAGTGCTGGGATGGAGAGATCATTTAGCTATTGTTGATTGATTACCTTCATTTGATTACATATATACCACACAGGGCTATATTATGGATAGGGGGTAGTCATGCACTTCTCCCCCAGCTAGCTGCGCCAATTGACACTCTTGCACATCATGTGGGGCAGCATCAGAATCTTGTGGTCATTTGACTGCTTGTTCCAATATACTGTACATACAGTAACTCCACCCCAGTCATTGAATTGACTATAAGGAATTCAGTTTATATTTTTTACAGGGTTTTTGCATGCAGGATGCATCACAAGCTGGAAATGAGCTCTGCCCACATATTGCACATTTATTTGTGAAAAAACTGGGAAGTGATCGCGTGACTAAGTTACACAAGATCAAAATAAAGATCTTTACAATTAGTCAAATAATGCAACATATGGACCATACTGTTAATGCTATTATACACTGCACATTTAAATCCTCTTCCCATCAATTCTCCTGTGACCATATGTTTCCCTGAAAATAAGACCTAGCATTATTTTCTGGGAAGGATATTTCTGAAATATAAGCCCTAGTTAAAGTCATTGTAAAAACATGTACAGGCAGTCTCCGAGTTACGAGCACAATAAGGACTGTAGGTTTGTTCGTAAGTGGAATTTGTGTGTGAGTCGGAACACTGCATTTGTAAGTGCAATGCCGCGTACACACGACCGGACTTTATGGCAGACTTTGTCCGGCGGACTTTTCGACGAACTTTACGGCGGACTTTCCGAATGAACGGACTTGCCTACACACGATCAACCAAAGTCTGACGGATTTGTACGTGATGACGTACGACTGAACTAAAACAAGGAAGTTCATAGCCAGTAGCCAATAGCTGCCCTAGTGTCGGTTTTTGTCTGTCAGACTAGCATACAGACGAGCGGACTTTTCAACCGGACTCGAGTCCGTCGGAAAGATTTGAAACCTGTTTCATTTCTAGGTCTGTTGAACTTTTGGGGAAAAAAAGTCCACTGGAGCCCACACACGATCGAAGTGTCCGACGGACTCCGGTCCGCAGGACCAAGTATGCCGTAAAGTCCGGTCGTGTGTACGCGGCATTACTTCCGCCTGTGCATGGATGTGGGATGTTCCGGGCCCTTCTGGGCATGCAGTTATGTTATGTGGGGCTCTTCTGGCCATGTAGTACTGCAGTGTGGGATGTGTCTGGCGCTGCAAGATAGCTGCTAGGAGGTATCCAGGACCAGTGTGGAGAACAAACGATTGGCATTGAGGCCGTTCGTAACTCGGAGACTGCCTGTAATCCGTTTTGTAAAAAGATGTTATAATGTGTAGTGTGTCTCCTTTTGTGGAAAATACCTTATTTACAGCGCCGCTGGGTGCTCACATGAACCCTCCGGAGCTCTTCTTCTCCGCTCTGGGTTGGGCCGCTGACATCAACCAGGAGGAGAGATCTCCGGCGGGTCATGTGAGCGCCCAGTGGCGTTTGTAAATAAGGTATTTTCCACAATAAAGTTACAAAAGAAGACACACTGCACTATATAATCTTTTTACAAACGGATTACATAATTTTACAATGACTTTAACCAAGGTTTATTTTTGGATTACAGAATGTCATAATGCTGACTCCTGAGCTGAGAGGGGGAGAGAAGACAGGACACAAACTTTTTTTCAAAACTTTTGTTTTATTCCAGGTTTTTTTTAGAACATAGAGAGAGGTAAATGACACAGCACAAGCACTGTGCTGTCTATCATGCTTTAAAGGATCAGGATATTTTTTTTACAGAAGATGATGACATGACTGTATTTGAGTGAATGTAGATTATTGTACATACCATAAATAAATAAGACATTGCCTGAAAATAAGCCCTAGTGTGTTTTTTGTAGCCAAAATTAATACAAGGCCCGGTATTATTTTCGGGGAAACATGGTACACTTTGTTATGCATTTTCCAAGATGTAATGCATTGGCCAGGATCTTTAAAAAAAATACATCTTTTTAGAACAGAGGCTTTGTGTATCAAGCAACCTACTTATTGGGTTATGTTAAATGCCGTGCATGCTGGGGCTGATCTTGAGGTCTGAAGTGTATGTGTGCATTGGGGTTGAAACCATTAGGTATAGAAAATGGGGCTGATCTGATCATGTGACCAATGTGAGAACCAATCAGCACGGTCGCATGATAGAGATACTCGCTTAAAGGGCCACCAGGAGGCAGCATGAAGGGGTTAATGCAATTGCATTGTTTTGTTGAAAGTTAAAGCCCAGAGAAATGAGAAATGGGGGTGGTGGGGGGACCAACGCCCAAGAAGTTAATGAACAGGGCAGGATATTGGTTTGGCTCAAAGAGGAAGCCGACTTGATTCAGGATGGCTTAAGAAGGGGTATTTCGAATCAATCTGAAACCAAAACTGGAGTTGGGCTTTAAGATGCCAATAGAACAGTTTGTTGTCCCTCAGATTTTTGCATTTACTTTCAACAAAATAACAAAATTAAAACGTATACAGTACAGTGTATTTTATTATTGATTGTATCTGTAACTGTTAACGTTTGTAGTTTATAGAACAGTTAATACACAGAAATTTAGGGGATTTATCCGAAGCAAATTTACAAACTGGGAAACCAGAACCTGGACCAGTATTGTGCAGGTAAACGTCTGTTTCATTCTGTTTGGTGCTCATTAGTGCAGATTGGCAGGCGAGCATGTGAACCATTATAACAGCTGCCTTTCGGAGAAATCGGGGGGGAAGATATTCTCCCTGATGACCACATGGAAGTTAGCATCCAAATGGTGCTTCTGAGAATGTTATGATTTATGGACATACTTTAAGGCAGGTCCTCACTCACAGATAAATTTTTAGTTTTAAGAGCAGCTTGTTTTGTGCATTATCTCTATGGATAAAAAGAAATCTGATTTCTTCATCAGAACAAGTATAATGAAGTCACTCTGAAACACAACTTGAAGAACAAGCAGCTCAAAGAATATTCCACCTAGACTGGTAAAACGAGTGCTCTAATATAAATAAATGTGGTTCAGATCATTGTATTGTGAGTTGTTATGCATGTATATTTAAAAAAGTGATTGGCCAAGACGAGGAACACTGCACGTTGGTTTAAATGAAGTTATACTAGATTGTCAAAATTGCACGTTGTAGATTCTAGTCAGTGATCAATGAGTTTACTGACAAAAGATGTGTGCATGTATTTCAGTTTTAAAAAGCAGTTTCTCATTTGCTTCTGCTTTTGTTATATGGATAGTCCAACACCCCCACAATCTCTTTCATAGGTTTAAGTGGTACCTCTGCCTCACTGCTGTCTGACCATTCTACCTAAGTATTCAATGTACGAGATATTACCAGCAAATGGCACTGCAGATTATATCTAAAGTCAATACTGGCCTCAGGGGGTTTTTCTTGGTTACTACATGAAGGGTGTCAGAGCATGTAATGCCGCGTAAACATGGGCGGACAGACTTACCGGCGTACTTTTGACAGACTTCCGACGGACTTGTCTACACACAATCACACACACGATCACACCAAAGTCCGACGGATTCGTACGTGATGACGTACACCGGACTAAAATAAGGAAGTTGATAGCCAGTAGCCAATAGCTGCCCTAGCCTTGGTTTTTGTCCGTCGGACTAGCGTACAGATGAGCGGATTTCTGGGTCCGGCGGAGTTATGACGTAAAGATTTGAAGCATGTTCCAAATCTAAAGTCCGTCAGATTTTTGACTGGAAAAGTCTGCTGAAGGGCCGATGAAGCCCACATACGATCGGATTGTCCGCCGGACCAGTCCGGTCAAAAAGTCCGCTCATAAGACATCATTGACAGTGGCTGAATATCCTACTGACTTCTTGTACCTTACATGATTTTTACTGAAGTGATCTTGGTATCTCCATTCTGCCCTTCTTTGGACAAGTCCCTGTAAAGATATTACATGATCTTAACTGAGGAGGACTGAGGGATTCTGGTGGTGGAGGAGCTGATCTGAAGGAGAAAGGAGATGAGAGGCTTGTCTTTGTCTTACCTCTGGTAAGCTCACATCCATAGGGGTTATTCACGTGGTGATGTGATTGTTTAGTTACCCATGGATATGTGCACCCCAGAAGAAATGCATCCCCGGATTGTGATTATAGTCCGCCTTTTGCAATGAACTGTTCTCATGAAATCTTTGAGTTTATGCAGTAGATACAATCAGTGTCTGTACACTCTTGCTGGGATCCTCTGAACTATCGATTTGGGACTATTGGTTCCCTTTTAACTGCATTGGACTTTTTGATTTTATGAATTGCATGTCTACTCTCACGTATTTAGGAGTTTAGTGATAGTACATTTATTAGCCTCTGAGAATTGAATTAGCGCTGTTAATACTTTCTTCTTAGAAGAGAGTTTATTTTGCTTTATTATTGTGTTTTTATTTTATAACAGCAGCTTGTATTATGTCTTGGTTTAAGTGGATTTATTTCCATTTTTTCGTTATCATTCCGTGAGCGCTTGGACCAGTGCTGCAGCAACCCTGGTATTTGCTTCTGTTAGTCCAGAGCACCTGCTACCATTTTTATGCACCCCAGTTACTATAGTTTCATGCATTGTTGAGTCGCTTAGCCTTGCTTCCATGTTTGCTGTATTTTTTTATATTTTTTTGCCACAATTCTTCTAAGAAGACAACTTCTGGCCAGACTTATCAATACATGGGTGTACCTGGGTCCCACTGGTTCCTGCTAGTTCTGTGCTAGCACTGCTGGATATCTTCTGATGTTAATGGGAAGTAAGCATAATGTGTCTTTCATCTGCTACATTAAGTTTCCTTAGCTGACCACTGTGTATACAGTCCTCATTGTTCCCTTGTTTCTTTGTGCTTCTTCAAAAGAGCTTACTCAACACATCTTGAAACCCCAGTTTGCTTTGAAATCTTTGCCCGTGAGAGACCCAGGCAGCTGCAGTATAAATACCTTGTGTCTTGTTGCTGTGTTCAGTCTTGCTATGGTATATGACCTGTGAAATTTAACTGTCTTCTACAACCTCACCTTGGTAGCAGAGTTTGGATGTTCCTCACCCAGTTGTAAGCCTCCTACACAGCTGTTTCTATTTTAGTTAATGACTTTGTTTCAACCTACCTATGAAATTGATCATTAGAACCTGCTTGGTATAATTGGTTAATTATAAACCTGACTCTAATCCTACAAAATACCTGAGTTTGCGCAAGTAAACAACATGTGCAAGTGTAAGAATTGAAGGAAAAGAAGGATGCAGGAGTATCAAGAAGGATCCTTCTTTTCCTTTTCACGTTTTGGAGATTGCTTCCGCTTACCCATACAAGGCTGGCCCTACATCAGTGGACTTTCCATTCCGTTTCTGGTAAATGGCTACACCCAATATAAGACTTTTTTTAATTGGACTTGTTATTGCAGCAGGATTACATTACTTCGTGCCATCCAATTATGTTTGTCCAAATGTAAGAATTGATGCTGGATTGAAGCCAAAGGGTAGTCACACCAAATATTGATTTGATTCAGGCTTTTCTTCTGTTCGCTCACTTTGCATTTTGTAAATTGCTAGAAATAAACAATAAAACTATATATTTCTTAAAGCATTAAAAGGTACTCCTGTTTGGCTGATTAATTGCTTGGTAACCCAAATTGCTAATCACATGGCAGCAACTCAGTGCATTTAGGTATCTAGATGTGAGGTGAGGATGACTTGCCGAAGTTCAAACCGAGCATCAGAATGCGGAAGAAAGGGGATTTAAGTGACTTTGAACATGGCATGATTGTTGGTGCTAAACGGGCTGGTCTGAGTATTTCAAAAACTGCTGATATGTGACTATTCATGCACAACCATGTCTAGGGTTTACAGAGAATGGTACGAAAAAGAGAAAATATCCAGTGAGCAGAAGTTGTGTGGTGGAAAATGCCTTGTTGATGTCAGAGGAGAATGGGCAGACTGGTTCGAGATGATAGAAAGACAACAGTAACTCAAATAACCACTTGTTACAACCAAGGTATGCAGAATACAATCTCGGAATGCACAACACATCGAGCCTTGAAGAATATGGGCTACAGCAGGAGAAGACCACACCGGGTGCCACTCCTGTCAGCTAAGAACAGGAAACTGGGGCTAGAATTCGCACAGGCTCACCAAAATTGGACAATAGAAGATTGGAAAAACGTTGCCTGGTCTGATGACTCTTGATTTCAGCTGTGACATTCAGGTGGTAGGGTCATAATTTGACACAAACTATATGAAAGCATGGATCCAAGGGCCTTGTATCAATGGTTTAGGATGGTGGTGGTGGTGGTGGTGTAATGGTGTAGGGGCTGTTTTCTTGGCATACTTTGGGCCCCTTAGTACTGATTAAGCATCGTTTAAATGCCACCTGAGTATTGTTAATGACCATGTCCATCCCTGACTACAGTGTACCCATCTTCTGATGGCTCCTTCCAGCAGGATAATGCACAATGTCACAAAGCTCAAATCATCTCAAACTGGTTTCTTGAACATGACAATGAGGTCACCATACTCCAATGGCCTCCACAATCACCATATCTCAATCCAATAGAGCACCTTTGGGATGTGGTTGAACGGGAGATTCACACCAGGGATGCGCAGCTGACAAATCTGCAGCAACTGCTGATGCTATCATATCAATATGGACCAAAATCTGAGGAATATTTCTAACATCCTGTTGAATCTATGCCACAAAGAATTAAGGCAATTCTGAAGGCAAGGGGGGGGGGGGTCCAACCCAGTACTAGCAAGGTGGACCTAATAAACTGCCTGAGTGTGTGTATATATTGATTGTAATAAAAAGTGAGCCAATCAATTAAAGCTGAACGCTCAATAAACAACAATGCATGCCTATGAAATACATGTATGGGATTTATTTTAACTGCAAATGATTTGTATCTCTGTCCATCCAGTCCTACGATTTACACAGCTTTATCACATAGCACTGCCAGGTGGATGACATCATTTTGCAATTGAGGAATGAAGTGGTGTTATCTCTCCTCCTCCAGCCCTCGGCTAAAGGGGATATCCCTCTGTTCACTCTACTCTCTCCTCCTGTGAGCACATTTCTCCTCAACGCACTTACATGCAGCAGAACTGATCGGCTCCCAGTCTTGCCCCTTGCTCCTCCATTCCACTCTGCTGTATAAGGGATTGCCAAAGGGACTGCAATGTTGGCTTTACAGTAAAAATCAACATGCAGCGTGTCAGAGTTATTGAGGAGATGATAGTAACAAACAGCAGTCCAGCAAAAACAGGTAAGCAATCGCAGTCCTTTAGAAGTTTCTACTATCCAAGTGTGCTTCCACCATCCAGAGAGAGAAGAAATCACCACCACTTGTGAGTGAAGACATTAACCCCACTCACCAACTTGCATAGCTGATAGAGCAGCTAACAGCATGTCAAACATCATAGCATCCCTCTATGGATGTCACAGCTCCATCCATCCAATGTTGGCTTTACACCTGTAGAATTTGGTTTGAACAAGAAAGAATAAAAATTGCTCATAAGACCATTCCATGGTGCCTTCAACTCAACTAATTTCAAATTCCTTCTCGTTCAAGTACCATATCATTGTCTTGATTTTTGCAGAACAAACACTCTACTTCCAGATTAACTCAGTGAAATCATGTACTAATGAATAGAGTGGTATTACTTTGTGTATTTTATGTGTGCCTGGAGCTCGGTTTAAAAATACAATGATCTGCAAGTTTAATAAAACGGTTATTTGCCTGCCGTGATCCAGCCTTGGTGAAGTCCAACTCATCTGATATCATGGTGTCCCTCAGCTTGACTTTCTAATCTTGGCAGCCAAGTACACTCTCGTGCAGTAGACCTGTTGTACTACATGACAGAGCCAGAGTTAGGAGCAGATGTAGCTTGAAAACAATTATCTGTGCGCTTTGGACATTAAGAGACATGATGAGTAGGTTTATTACATCTGTTTTGTACCTGCTTTGTATGGCTAATATTGATTTGATTTTCTTATTTTTCCAGCAAGACAGCAATCGGCCTTAGAAATAATTACAATTCAGTAAAAGTTTAAATAAGTTGGCAACAGAAGAGCAGCTTTGTTAAACTAATCCAATACATGTTCATCTGCTTTGTGTCCTGGAAGGCATTTACTGGAGGCTGGGAACAAGAACAGCTTTTACTTATTCATGTGTACTTTGGATGCCGATCATGTCTGTTGCTATTTCCTAGCGTAACTTGTCTCAATAACACGCTAGACCAATTTTATTCCATCAGTTTAAGGAGCAACTCCTGCGGCTCCATGCACACTGAAGCTCATAAATGGCCGTTTTTGGGAGTTTGGGCATTTGTTTTAACAGCCCATAAACTCCCCTCTGTTATCCTATGCGTTCATGCACACCTGGATGTTTTTGGACGTTCATCAGTCATTTTTCTGACCACAAAAATCACCAAACACTGATAAACGCTCAAAAACGTGGCTCACCGGCGTTTTTTTAACATTTTTGATCCATTGAAAAAAAAAAAAATTATAAAAAAAAAAAATTGCTAACGTGGAAAACCGCTAATAACGCGAATAAATGCTATTGCAAAGACGTTAAACGTTAAAAGACTCACTGCGTTCTTATAACATTATTTTAACGTCCAGTGTGCATGGAGCCTAAGTAGCAAGTCAGTCAATGAACTGTTTATTCTATTCAGTAACCTTTCAACTGCCAACAATCAGAAAATCCACATGGTGTCTGTATATCTGGGAAAAAAGGAGTGACGAGGCCAGTACATGAGAAGCTGCTCCTTCTAGTCCTTTTCAGGCCTTTTCAACAGTAAAGAAATGTCACAATTTTTTTTTAAATCTCCCATTACAATTATACAATATGTGCATTTAACACATATATATATATATCTATATATATATATCTATATATATAGATATATAGAAGATGGACGCTTAATCCCAGAGCTCCTGTTCCATAAGGTCCTGCTATCTGTCTACAGAAGCCAGCAGACGGATCCACCATGGGGAGCACACCCCTGAATGCTTCAGCTACACGGTCCCATTCCCTCAGAGACCATGACACACAGCTGAGATGTCGTATACCCGAGATATTCTGGTCGCAGCCCCGGGAAACCACGTTTGCGTCACAGGCCTCATCCCATGAGTCCCGCTCCTCCAGCAGAGACACACACGGGGCCCCGGTGCCGCAGCCCTCTATCGCCTGACATGCACTCGGCCTCTGCACTGAGACTAGCCGACCTCTACACGGTGGCAGTGCATTTAAAAGACACGCTATCGGCGGCCATCTCGGACTTGCTATAGTTCTGAGGGTGGAGGAAGTCGAGGAGATGCAAGCCCGCCATGATGCCTCACTGTGCCAAGTACAACAGGTCACAGAATCTCATTCACCTAAGAGAGATTAATTGCCACATGGAGGATCTGGACAATCGCGGGAGACGTGCAATTTACGGGTAAGAGTCCTCCCTGAATCTATTGATTCCACACAGCTCACCCGCTCTGTCGTTGCCCTATCCTTGGAGCGCATACACAGTGTGCTGCGCCCGAGGGCAAGAGACACAGACCCCCCCCCCCAGAGACGTAATCTGCTGTCTCAATGATTTCCTCTTAAAAGAAGAAATTCTCCGTAAAGCTAGAGGCCGGATACACTTTTCCAATATTACGCTGCAGAGGAGAAGGGAATTGAGGTGTCTGCTAGACGTACTAAGAGCTAGAGCTATCGACTACCGCTGGAAATTTCCCTTCTGCCTGTCAGCATCTACAAATGGACACACAGTAAACCTCAGAGTACCTGACGACCTGGAACATTTCTGTACCATTCTCAACATCCTGCTGGTAGATTTACCTGACTGGTACAGCGACTTCTACCTACCACCACTGCGAAGAGCCACCTCTATAGACGGCATCACCGAAGCAGGCAACTTCAGTATTCGGTGCCATTGCGCTCATCCTCCACCTTCGCCTTCACAAGCCTCAGGAATCCTGAAAAAATGGTAGCCCCACGGCTTCACCAGAACACCACAAGGCACGCCACTCCTAGAGAGGTAACAGACCTTTTTCCTTCCTTGCATCATTTTCAACATGGCACGGAACTTCTGCCTTCTCCCCCTTCATACAAGCAAAGTACAGAAGCATACACCGACTCTCATTATACTTTCACCCTATATCTACTGAAAACTCTGTTTCTTTAATTCCGAAATCACAATGTACCCCTAGCAATCCCGGAACACCCGCTTCAAGTGTACCTTGTACCAGAAGTAACTGCGTGCCCCTCAATCTGACTTCTCTCTCTTTAACTTGGCCCAAAATCAGTCCTAGACGGTCGACCGCCACAATTATGCTATCATACTTACTCAAAAACACAACACATCTCCCTGGAATAGAACCCGCCCTACTGTGAACAACTCCCTATTGTCTTTGCAAGACCCACAGAACTAATCTACAGAACAGACCCCATGGAATCACCCTCGCCACCCTCCATTGCTTCGCTGATGGGGGAAGTGTAGGGGGGACACCCGTACTCTATCCCCTTTTACACAGCAAGAATCTCTGATTCCTTCAAAGCTGTCGAAGCACGGTCAGCATACTTCATTACTTCCCACTGGATAGCCCCACACCTTATAGTAATGGAATATACCTAGGGAACTTTCCCCACCACAGGATGAGAACAAGCGCACCCCACTAACTATCCTCCTTTCCTTACAGAATATATTTTTGTCTCCTTAATTGATATCAAGGAAAAGATGGTAGCTCCATGGAGAAAGAAGCAGAATATAACCTACATTTAGGTTTAACCAGGTGGGGGTAGGATAGCCGCCTTTTTCTGCTATATGATGGTATCTCGCCCCACCCAGTCAGTAGGGGAGTACACCATATTTTATTCGGAGCATAGGGTTACTACTATTCACGCTTATATCTACTATTCAATGACCGGATACCTGAGGGTGGCACATGTAACACTCAACCCCAAAATCAGACCACATCTGCTTGCAGAATAATCTAGTACTGATATACGGCAAGCCCCAGCACTCCTACACCCATAGCATTCCTGTTACCCGACTCATGGCAGAAACTGGGTGCTCAGATCAATACCCACCCCCAGATCCATCTGATCTACCTACATACTTCATGCTTGGAATTATTACTGTTACTGTTGTTATAACTTCTTTTGTGTCATGTCCAGTGATAAAACAAATAGTTCTATAGTATATAAGTTCAGCTGTTTACTGCTACCTTTCCGAGGTTGCTACACTAGCCAGGGGAACCGTCCCTTCGGTCGATACCCCCACAAATTAATGGATCTATGGCTTACTTCCTGTTCTGACCCATGCTCTCCATAGTTCAAGGTGCATTGTACTTGCTGTGTTATACAAGATGTGCGAGTTTTATAAGTTTTACTGGTTTTGCATTTTATGTCCTACTTCACAAAATGACTAATCCCAGCATTATCCAAACTGACTATCCCTGCAACACACTGCAAAGCACCCAAATAATCCATGGGGAAATCAGATGGGGACAACACCTATCTTTACACCTCTGACCAGTGTCTTCTCCCCATACCTCTTTAAACTAAACAACACCTAATTATATCAACCAGACCTCTTAGGAGCGTGAGATTGACTCCATCTAGGAACCGTAACTAACCACCCTCACCCATAGCGGACTCTGGCTGACCCTTTCTGGACTCATATTTCACGGGTAGGACTAAAGGCCCATACCCGCATCCAGTTTACATAACAATCCTCCCCATAACTTCCTTACCGCACACATCCCTTCTCCCTACACCTCCAAAAACCCCTCCCATTCCCTATGCTTTCCTTCTCTGTCTACTCTTTTCTTTCCTCTCTATCTCCCCTCCCTCTCCCAACTAACCAAGGTGCCCTCTCTTGTTTCCCTCTCCAGACGAGTACTCACCCGAGATATATATACCCTAACTCACCATGGCCTTACCTAAAACCAAATCTAAAAACTCTACCCTTAAGCTAATTTTTCTAAATGCCAAAGGCCTAATGCCCCGTACACACAGTCGTATTTTCCGATGGAAAATGTGTGATAGGACCTTGTTGTCAGAAATTCCGACCGTGTGTGAGCTCCATCACACATTTTCCATCGGATTTTCCGACACACAAAGTTTGAGAGCAGGATATAAAATTTTCCGACAACAAAATCCGTTGTCGGAAATTCCGATTGTGTGTACACAAATCCGACGGACAAAGTGCCACGCATGCTCAGAATAAATAAAGAGATGAAAGCTATTGGCTACTGCCCCGTATATAGTCCCGACGTACGTGTTTTACATCACCGCGTTCAGAACGATCAGATTTTCCGACAACTTTGTGTGACCGTGTGTATGCAAGACAAGTTTGAGCCAACATCCGTCGGAAAAAATCCTAGGATTTTGTTGTCGGAATGTCCGAACAAAGTCGTCCGACCGTGTGTACGGGGCATTAACATACCAGAAGCACTCACGAGTTTTAGCCAGTATGCGGAGCATAACGGCAGATGTAGGCTTTTTGCAAGAAACTCATTTCTGCTCAAACGCTGTCCCAAAGCTATCAAACCATTATTACCCTCAAAGCTATCATGCAACTTCCCCAAGCTCTAAATCCAAAGGGGTTGCAATTCTTCTATCCAAGAATATCCCCTTCCAGGTAACAGACACCCTCTTAGATGACCAAGGAAGATATACAGTATCTCACAAAAGTGAGTACACCCCTCACATTTTTGTAAATATTTTATTACGTCTTTTTATGTGACAACACTGAAGAAATGACACTTTGCTACAATGTAAAGTAGTGAGTGTACAGCTTGTATAACAGTGTAAATTTGCTGTGTCCTCAAAATAACTCAACACACAAGATGTGAGTACACCCCTAAGTGAAAATGTCCAAATTGGGCCCAAAGTGTCAATATTTTGTGTGGCCACCATCTTCTGAGCATGGAATTCACCAGAGCTTCACAAGTTGCTACTGGAGTCCTCTTCCGCTCCTCCATGACGACATCACGGAGCTGGTGGATGTTAGAGACCTTGCGCTCCTCCACTTTCCTTTTAAGGTTGCCACACAGATGCTCAATAGGGTTTAGGTCTGGAGACATGCTTGGCCAGTCCATCACCTTTACCCTCAGCTTCTTTAGCAAGGCAGTGGTCATCTTGGAGGTGTGTTTGGGGTCGTTATTTTGGAATACTGCCTTGTGGCCCAGTCTTCGAAGGGAGGGGATCATGCTCTGCTTCAGTATATCACAGTACATGTTGGCATTCATGGTTCCCACAATGAACTGTAGGTCCCCAGTGCCGGCAGCATTAATGCAGCCCCGGACCATGACACTCCCACCACCATCTTTGACTGTAGGCAAGACACACTTGTCTTTATACTCCTCACCTGGTTGCCGCCACACACGCTTGACACCATTTGAACCAAATAAGTTTATCTTGGTCTCATCAGACCACAGGACATGGTTCCAGCAATCCATGTCCTTAGTCTGCTTGTCTTCATTAAACTGTTTGCGGGCTTTCTTGTGCATCATCTTTAGAAGAGGCTTCCTTCTGGGACGACAGTCATGCAGACCAATTTGATGCAGTGTGCGGCGTATGGTCTGAGCACTGATAGGCTGACCCCCCATTGCTTCAACCTCTGCAGCAATGCGTCTATTTCCCAAAGACAACCTCTGTATATGATGCTGAGCACGTGCACTCAAATTCTTTGGTCGACCATGGCGAGGCCTGTTTTGAGTGGAACCTGTCCTGTTAAAACGCTGTATGGTCTTGGCCACTGTGCTGCAGCTCGTTTCACAGTCCTGGCAATCTTATAGCCTAGGCCATCTTTTTTGTAGAGCAACAATTTTTTTTTCAGATCCTCAGAGACTTCTTTGCCATGAGGTGCCATGTTGAACTTCTAGTGACCAGTATGAGAGAGTGAGAGCGATAACACCAAATTTAACACACCTGCTCCCCATTCACACCTAAGACGTTGTAACACTAACAAGTCACACGACATCGGGAAGGGAAAATGGCTGATTGGGCCCAATTTGGACATTTTCACTTAGGGGTGTACTCACTTTTGTTGCCAATGATTTAGACATTAATGGCTATGTGTTGAGTTATTTTGAGGGGACAGCAAATTTACACTGTTATACAACCTGTACATTCACTACTTTACATTGTAGCAAAGTGTCATTTCTTCAGTGTTGTCACATGAAAAGATATAATAAAATATTTACAAAAATGTGAGGGGTGTACTCACTTTTGTGAGATACTGTATTTTCATAAAAGGAACTCTGCAGAACAGACCCTTGCCAACATCTATAGTGCCAACACGTCC
Source organism: Aquarana catesbeiana (assembly GCF_042186555.1). Taxonomy (NCBI): domain Eukaryota; kingdom Metazoa; phylum Chordata; class Amphibia; order Anura; family Ranidae; genus Aquarana; species Aquarana catesbeiana. Next base: position 104,362,111 of record NC_133324.1, on the reverse strand, counting down.
AAAGTTCCATTCTTCCGCACCATCACGCAACGTCTATCCACTTTTCAAACTTGGATGTTAATCCTAGGGGGAGACTTTAATGTCCCTCTTGATCCTCTCCTTGACACGTCCTCAGGAACATCATGTATACCATATAGGGCATTATGCCAAATTAGACTATGCATCCAAAACCTCTTGCTACACGACACATGGCGTACACTTTGTCCTAAATAAAAAGACTTCTCTTTCTTGGCGCCACACAATAGATATTCCCAACTAAACTATTTTTTCCTAACACAACAAGATCTTTCCTAATTGACAAAGACAACGATAGAACCAATGACCCTATCCGACTACCACCCTATCTCTATTACACTGACTTTTACAGACAAGACCAAACACACCCAGATCTGGAGACTGGATCCCACTATCTTGACAGATAAAATCCACACGACAGAGCTTCGAGCCTGGAAGACTTCTTTAGAGAAAACAATACACCCAACACATCAAGCATAACCCAATGGGAAGCACACAAACTATATTACTGTACAGTATTAATATGAGCTTTTTCTCATATTTTGATCATTTTTTATATGAATAAATGGTTGTGGAAAGAATTATCTGAGTTTCCATTATTTTTTTATGGGAAAATTTGCTTTGATATAAGAGTGCTTTGGATTACAAGCATGCTTCTGGAACGAATTATGGTCGCAAACCAAGGTATTACTGTGTATGTGTGCCATATTTATCAGTGTATAACACGCACCCCAAGTTTAGGAGGGCATTTTAAGGGAAAAAACTTTTAGGGGGGAAGTTTAAGGAAAAAAAACTTACATTTAAATGCCCATCAATGCAGCCTTATCAGTGTCCATCTGCAGCCTTGTCCATCATTGCAGCCTTGCCCAGTGTCCATCTGCAGTCTTGCCCAATGCCTTTGCAGCCTTACCCAGTGCCTTTGCAGCATTGCTCAGTGCCTTTGCAGCCTGGCCAGTCTCTTTGCAGCATTGCCCAGCCGCTGATTATTTAAAATTGGCACAGATCTCCGCTGACTGAGCTGAGAGGAGCGAGCGCCGGCGAGATACACAAAGCCGACTGTACTCGGCTAGTTTCGGCTCCTCTCGCAGTCCTGCCCCTGACTGTGAGTAGAGCCGAGAATAGCCGAGTCTCTAATATATGTTCTGTTTTATAGATTGTATTTACCAAGATTATAAAAAAAATCTTTCCTGAAGAAGAAGCTCTTCTGACTCCGAAAGATGTTGGTGTATGGTTTTCTGGACACTAAGGTTTTTTCCTGTATAGTGTGGGGGTTAGCTCACATGGGGATCACCTTCCCTGAAAAAAAAAAGTCCAGTTGCAGGTCTTTTCTTAAAATTCTGACTTGAAGCCAGTTTTATTTAAAAGGTTGCTCAGAAAACAAACAAAATTAAACAGAAAATAAATCTTTGTCATTCAGGCACTAACTAAACAGGTTCCTATCTCACATGTGAAGGGCTTCTCCCGGTTACCCACAAAAAAAAACATTTTGCAAACCTTTTCCTTCTCGTACAGAGCAATCTCCACATGTAGCTCTCTCATGTATTGGCTTCCCTGAGTCCCAGGCCAGAGCAACAACTTGCTCCAGTCCTTCTTTATTTATACCACCTACTACTGGTCACAAGTGGGAAGCTAAACCCAGCTCAGATCCTACACTGCCAAGGTGGCCCAGAAAACCTGAACAGGATTCCACCTTAGTTTCCCACATATGAAAGCATGCAAGGTGATACATAGCGTCCCCTCAATCGCCTCATCTTTCATTATGTCACAATAGCCATTGGCCACAAATATTTCTCTCTACACCATAAGTAATAACACATATCTCATAAAATGTATTTACACACTGTCACTATTCTTAGCCAGTAAAACAAGAAAATGCTGTGTGTAAAAGAGGTGCCTCTTGCAGAGGGATGCTGTTTGGGGCACCAAAGCTTGTGTTTCTACAGGCTCCAGTAACTGAAAATTGGCCATCTGTACAGTGTATGCGCAAAAGCAAGATTTGTGGCTGCTTTCTATAATTCTGCTCTCCTCCTCATTTGTCACATTTTCTTGCCCAACTAGCCAGTCCATGCCCACAGTGATGTCACTTCTGGTAAGATCGCTTTCAGATAATCCAAGAAACAATGGCATTTTACATAATAGTAACTAATGAGCAAACATTTAAAAAAACATTGTTGGAGTGACCCATCCTTGATGTAGCCAAATGATGTGACAGAACTGAGAACTTAATAATTCTAGGCAAAGATCAATCAGTTATGTGCTGATGTATCTCGAAAAAAAACGCAGATGTGCACAAATCAAAAAGTTCACTTATTTTTCTAAAACAGACTTGCTGTACTTACTGTAATTTATTGTATCTAAGTCTATTGCAGCTCACCACATCTTCTCTGGGTGTGTACTTCAAGCAATCTGTGTTATGTAACTTTCACTCGCTGCTTCCTGAATTGCCAATCACATTATACTTCCAAGGCAGGCAGACTATTGACCAAGCCCTCCACTCTGGGACATGTTCTGGGTCTGCTGGGACCCATAACTAGTTTACATTCTTGTCTATTCCTAATGAGTTGGGATTTAAGGGTTACGGGTAAGCTATGCTAGATTAACAGATTCTGTCAGATCTCTAAAGGCTAAAGGCCCAGCTATCGGCTGGAAGTATATATAAAAAAAAAAAGCCCATGTAGTGTTACAACCCCCCCCCCCCGCACTGCTAATGTGATTGCGGTCAGGGGTGGAAGGATCGAATTGAGTGTGTATGTGACCTGTTGTATTAAAGCGGAGTTCCACTCAAAAGTATCTTATCTGAATCCCCCCCTCCAATGCCACATTTGTCACCTTTCGAGGGGGAAGGGGGAGCGGGTAACGGTTTTTGACAGGTACCTGTCCCCACTTCCGGGAGATTGTGCGTGATCACTCGGAAGTTCCGCCCCCCTCCTCCTTTCCTTGCCACCGGGCCATTCAAAAAGTGCAGCATGCTTCATGCTTGCGCAATAGGGAACTGGCTGTGCCAGGTTCCCTTACTACCAATGGTGACGGCAGCACCCGAGAGCCGATGGAAACATTGGCTGGGGTGCCGACATCGCTGGATTCCAGGACAGGTAAGTTAAAAGTCAGCAGCTACAGTATGTGTATTAATTAATTTTTTGCTGTGGGGGAGGGGGGGAACTCCTCTTACACTTTATTACACTATAATTACAATACACACTTTATTACAATACAATTATCTAATTTAAAAAGAAAACAGTAGCTGAGTCAAAGAAAAGATTGTGGTCGGCACAAATGGTTTGCCTATTCTAATAGATCTCTCATCATTTATAATTTCAATGAGCAGTCTGTCACTCTGTCTAGCAAAATACCATGAAAAAGAGCAATGGAAAAATGAAATCAAGTTAGCAGTCTTTAAAATCAGATGTATTTAGAAGGGCAAATATTTCCAAATAGCAACGTGTGTGTTAAAGGGGCTCTGCGCTGGAGAGATGTATTGTGTAAAATAATTGGCTGTCTCAGTCTCATTTCATAGACCCTGCCCTATGACCTTTGCTGCAATCCTTGCTGTAAGCCTATTTCATAATGTAAATTCTTATCTACTAATCTAAATAGAAACACCAATGTTTTCTTAAATGACTCAGAATCTTTCTAAAGATTACGGAATTTGGTTACTGCATTCTTTGCGAGCTGTCAATGAGAAGATTACACCATTCCTAGATCAGTAGAGACAGGTGTCCTTCTGACAATCCAGTCTTCCCACAATTTGCCTAATTTATCCCTTTAATTCAGGGTGTGGCATAAATATACACCACTATTCACAAATACTCCCACTACTTACATACTAGAAAGGAATGATGATTACATTACATGGTGAAAAAGTTATATAAATACGACAATGCAAATTGCTTAGCAATATCTATCTCTATTCTGTCTTGTGAAATAAAGTCTGAGCTTGGAACGTAATTTAACTTTTGCAAAGGGTGCTACTGGCACCATACAGGCTAAGAATTCAGAATCTGCTTCTTCCTAGATTGTAAGCTCTAACGAGCAGGGCCCTCTGATTCCTCCTGTATTGAATTGAATTGTATTGTACTTGTACTGTCTGCCCTAATGTTGTAAAGCGCTGCGTAAACTGTCGGCGCTATATAAATCCTGTATAATAATAAAATAATAATAATATCCCCCATATTAACCTTTTCACGTCCACGTAACACAAATATGTGGCCTCTCGGAACTGGGCTTTTTCCCGTGGGGGCCACATATGTGTTTCTCACTTTGTGCTGGGAGGGCGCCACAGCACAGAGACCAAGGCCTCACCGAGATCCCGGGGCTCCCAATACTAACAATTGGGACATGGATCTCCCTATTCCGGGTCACCTAATCGATGTGGTAGCCTCTAATTGGCCCGCTCCTGTGTTTTGTTTTCTTTTTGTGAATGGAGAGATTCATTGCAATGTTTGTCTTTTCATGCAGAAAAAACAAAAAATTCAAAATAAATAAAATAGTAAAAAAATAAAGAAAAATGCCTAGATTAAGGTCTGGTCTTGGTCAGTGCTAGGGTTAGTGTTTGGGTCAAGTAAGGGTCAAAGGCCAAGGTTAGTATATTTTTAAAAGGATTTTTAAAAAAATTGCATCAGTGTCAGTTTCAGTGTGTTTAGGTAGGACATTTTTGGTGGTTATAATAGTAACAAGAAAGATACAGCTAAATTGAAAAAAAAAAGGGGTTTTTTTTTTTTTACTATTTTGGGCCAGTTTTCCTTTGATAAAAAAAAAAAAAAAATAGGGAAATATCCATAACTATTTACTACCAAATGAAAGCCCAATTTGTCCTAAAAAACAAACAAACCATAATCTACCTGGATGCACAAAGTAGTTGTGATAATATGTACGGTTTTACTAACACATGTCAAAATTGCAAAATTGTGCTTAGGCATTTAGATTTGCCTTTGCCTTTACCCTTAGGTGTGGAGGGGTTAAAGCTCAATACAAAGGTGAAGCAATAGATTCAGTTAAACTGCAATTCTGAGCTGTACAGACACAGCATATTTAAAACTATATCAAAGGATGAGATCCATAAGCCGCACATCATGAAGCAGACCCATGCCCCAACGCATTTCACTCTGCCCCTTAATCATGTGAATGGACACATTTAAAACTATGCTTCATGCCCTGCAAAATCTGCACAGTGACATAAATGCAAGAAAATGGGGCACTTTGCAAAAATATGCTATATTTCTACTGCTAGACAGGTTCATGAAGTTACTGCCCTAGAGGTTACTGTCTTAAAGTGGATGTAAACCCTCACATATACCCAGTGAAGTGAACAGCCTCAGATGATACACAGAGATGAAACAAATCTCCCTACATAAATTTTACATGTATATCTGCTGTCTTCAGCTTTCTACATTCTTTAGAATGTGCACACTGTGTTCAAATTTTTACTTCCTCTTTCAGCAGGGGGAGGGGAGTCTGGGCATACACTGTGTGAGAGCTGATTGGAGGAAAAGCACACACTCCCCTCCACATAGGCAGAGGAATGAAGATACTTGCAGAGCTGTGAATAGATCAGCTCTCTGCTAATCTATTTATAGCAACCCAACACAAATTTCAGGCTGCTTTTACCTCTCTTGTAGTAGAGCTTGTCAGAAGTTATCATGCTGTTAACAGACAGTTATCATGCTGTTGCAGAAAGACATGGGACTCAGGCCTTTGGAGAGAGATAAGAAAACACTACAGATATGTGCCCAGGTCAAATTTCATGAAAGGGAATAAAGAAAAGAGGGCGCACCAGCCTTGTGCATTATCCTTTGATATATTTATTAAAAGAATGCATAAAAACTACTCACAAGCATGTGAAAGAAACCGCAATGTAAAAGCCTAAAAACTTGTGTTAATCCATCTAATAATAGCAGTCTCCAGATGATAAGCGAGAGGACATGAGAACCACTGCTGGCTGACGCGTTTCGAGAGGATACCTTCTTCCTCAGAGCCTAGCAGTACTACCTCCTTCAGCTTCTTATATACATATGCTCATTCATAGAACAAATCCCAGAGAGGCTCCGGTGCCCCACCCACAATTGTGGGTGGTCCAATGGAAACGCAGGGCCAGAGTGATAGCTGCAAAATATATATACATATACACACACATGCACATATACATATACACACATACACGTACACGTATACACTATAGTACCAGATTCCCACTTTATAGTACAACTGACACTCTGCACATGCTCATAATTTAACATCACAGGTCCTTATAACCAGTGCAAGAGAAGATGTAGTGCTTACAACAATGGAGGTGTTTTAGGAGACATCTAAAGATAATAATAGTAGTAATCATATTAGCCCTATCAGGGTCTGGGTCTTACCGACCATGTACAATGTTGTGAAAAAGTATTTGCCCCCTTTCTGATTTTTTATTTTTTTGCATATTTGTCACACTTAAATGACTCAGACCATCAAACACATTTTATTATTACACAAAGATAACCCGAGTAAATACAAAATGCAGTTTTTAAATGATGGTTTCATTTATTAAGGCAAAAAAGCTGTCCAAACTTGCTTGGCTTTATGTAAAGTAGTAAGTAATTGCCCCCTAAACCGAATAACTGGTTGTGCCACCCTTGGCGGCAACAACTGCAATCAAGCGTTTGCGATAACTGGCAATGAGTCTTTCACATTGCAATTTTGGCCACTCTTCTTTGCAGAATTGTTTTAATTCAGCCATACTGGAGGGTTTTCCAGCATGAACGGCCTGTGTAAGGTCATGATACAGCATCTCAATTGGATTTAAGTCCGGGCTTTGACTAGGCCACTCCAAAACCTAAATTTTGCTTTGTTTGAACTATTTGGAGGTGGACTTGCTGTTGTGTTTTCAGATCATTGTCCTGCTGCATAACCCAGGTGCACTTGAGCTTGAAGTCGCTAACTGATGGCCGGACATTCTCCTTTAGGATTTTCTGGTAGAGCTCAGAATTCATGGTTCCATCAATTATGGTAAGTAGGGATGGGCCGAACGGACCCCTGTTCGGTTTGCACCAGAACTTTTGAACACCGTGAAAGTTCGGACCCGAATATGGAGCCTCATTAAAGTCAATGGGACCCGAACGTCAAAAATTAAAAGTGCCCATTTTAAAGGCTTATATGCAAGTAACTGGGTCATACAATGGTTATATGGGTCCAGGTCCTGCCCTGGGGGACATGTATCAATAAAAAAAAGTTTGTGAGAAATGTCATTTTTAAATGAGCAGTGATATTTTGATTTTTAAAGTGAAAGTATAAAAAATGAAAAATCCCTTCCCCTATAGTGCCTGGGGGGTGGCCCCCTTAGTCCCCTTTAATCTGTAAAGTGGCAGATCTGTACCATGTCTAGAATCTGCTCCAGCAATAACAGCTGGGGAGCCAGTGTGTATGATGAGGCCACAATGTAGTGCACTGGGAACAAGATTAGAGTTTTTTTAGATACATTCTGGTGTCACTTTGACTTTGGATAGAAGCAAGGGGTGCAGAAAAATTGGTCTTTCTGTGTCATGGCGCCTTTCCACAGTAACCCCATAGAGGTAGTCTTGATGAAAGCAAGAATTGGCCCTGCTGTAAAAAAATTGCAATGATATGCACCTGTCAAACAGTTGTAGAAAAATTACTCTTTGGGTGTCGGGGGCGCCTTCCCACCATAACTCTATAGAGATGCTCTTGATGAAGGCAAAAAAAATTGCAATGATATGCACCTGTCAAACAGGTGCAGAAAAATTGGTCTTTGGGTATTAATTGTGCCCATTAAACCTATATCAAAAACATACTTCCAGATTAAATGCTTAAATTAAGCTGGTAATCCAGGACTGATTCATTTTTATAAAAGTCAAAAAGTACATAGAGTCTGTGGACAGACGCGTTTTATGATCAGTAACGAAACCTCCTGCAGCACTAAATGCCCATTCTGAAAGCACGCTGGATGCAGGGCAGCCCAACAGCTCAATAGCATACTGGGCAAGTTCTGGCCAGTGGTCTATTCTCATGACCCAGTAAGTCGGTGGATCATCAGCTGCAAAGCTCTCCATCTCTGTTTTGGCCCCGAGGTAATCGTCCAACATGTGATGCCGACGCTGCCTATGGGATGTGGAAGCTGACAGCCCTGGGCAGCGAGGACTAAAAAAATTCTGAAATGCCTTACTTAGGTGGATGCCTTCTCCAACGCTCTTCTCTTGACCAACAGAAGACTCAAAATTACATTTTCCACGACACTGTAACCTACTGGAGTCAGGATAAACGTTCAATAAAATCCTCTTTAATGTGTCCTCAAGAGATTTTATCTTCTGCACTCTCTATTTGGACGGGATGAGTTCTGAGACCTTCCGGTTATAACGGTGGTCAAGGAGGGTTGCCAACCAGTAATCATCGTTCTCCTTTATGCCACGTATTCTTGGGTCCTTTTACAGGCTTTGAAGCATGAGGTTGCCCATTCGCCTCAAATTTGCCAAGGCTTGAGAAGCAGACTCCTCGGGATCACTCAGGATGACAGCATCTGAAACTTCCTCCCAGCCACGTACTACTCCTAAGGGTCCTGGGGTTGGAAAGCCATTGCTTACAGATTGACGCATGTCTTCCTCATTCTTCTTCAAAGCCTATGAAAGTGCCAGAATCCTCCTCCTGCCCTCTCTCCTCCTGTGTGTTCTGTGACATAGGAATGGTGGTGTCTGAATAAAGTGGGCCTTGAGAGGAAAGGAGGTCCTCCTTTTCCTCCTGCTGCTCTGCCTCTAGTGCCCTGTCCATAATGCCACGCAGAGTCTGCTCCAGCAGGAACACAGCAGGGATTGTGTCACTGATGCATGCACTGTCACGGCTCACCATCCTTATGGCCTTCACAAATGGTGACAGTACAGTGCATGCATCCTTAATGATCAGCCATTGGCATGGGGAAAAAAAGCAGAGGCGGCCTGAGCCTGTTGTCGTGCCGTACTCGCAGAGGTGCTCGTTGATGGCCCTCTGCTGCATGTATAGCCGCTGCAGAATTGCCAAAGTCGAGTTCCACCTGGTGGGCATTGCACAAATCAGGCGGTTTACAGGCAGGTGGAATTCTCGCTGAATTTTAGCCAATCGAGCACTGGCTCTGTATGACCACCTGAAATGGCTACAGACTCTTCTGACCAGCTTTAGCACATCTTGCAACCCTGGGTACATATTTAGGAAATGCTGCACCAACATATTGAGGACATGTGCCAGGCATGGCACATGTGTCAACTTTCCCTGTCTAAGGGCGGACAGGAGGTTTGAGTCATTATTGCACACCACCTTTCCTGGCTCCAGCTGGCGTGGTGTGAACCACCTCTGGGCTTGTCCCTGCAGAGCTGCAAGAATCTCTGCTCTGGTGTGGTTCCTGTCCCCTAAACACATCAGCTGGAGCACTGCATGGCACCTTTTAGCCTGACTCATGGAATAGCCCTTTGAACGCTTAGGGGGTACCTGATGTTCATAGGACAATTCTGCAGAGGAGGGCATGAGGTGGCGGAGGAGGGGGTAGAGCTCACAGTCTACAGCTGGTGGTGTGCTGCTGGCAGATGTTCGGCTAGGATCTGGGACACCCTGTGCTATACCATCATCCCTGTCAGTGGAGGCTGCTGAGAGGTAATGACTCGATATAGCAGGGGCAGACTGAAGTGGGTAAGGAGAAGGAAGGACAGATTTGTTCCCCTTTTGTGTGGCTTTTAGGTGCTCTTGCCAAACGGCTCAGTGGTTGGACGTTAAATGCCTTGTTAAGCACGTGGTACCCAAATGGTTGGTGTTTTTGCCATGTTTGATGTGCCTGAGACATGGTTTGTAGATAGCAACAGTGCGATCTGCTGCAGATGTGCTGAAAAAGGCCCAGACAGATGAGCTTTGGGGAGTGGGCTGGGAGAGAACAGCTGCAGAATGTGATGGAATAGGGTGGCTGCTTTCTACTCTTTCTTGATGTAGACCTCTTTGGGGCTGTGCCGCCTCACCTTCAGTTTCCTCCTCTGCTCTATCTGGCACCCAAGTTGCATCAGTTACCTCATCATCATCATCTCTTCCATCTTCATCATTACCACGGGAGACAACTTGGCAATATGCTGTGGCTTGGGGAACATGAATGCCAATTTGTCTACCAGCATTCCTCCCTCTCTCTAGGCTCATGTTCCTGTCCCCCTCAACCACAGAACCAATATCTGAATCCAGTAATGGCTGGGCATCATCAAGGAGCAAGTGGCTGACGCTGTGGTCAAATAACTCAGCTGACTCCTCAATGGCTGATGTTGGGGCTATGGCAGGAATAGATGTGGCCAAGGAGGCAGGTTTATCCACTCTGGCAACTGCAGGGGACTGCACATTTGTCTCTGCTTGTGTGACAGAGGATGAGGAGGATGAGGAAGGTTCTAGTAAGCCAGTCCACCACCTCCTCTGCATGCTGTGGCTGGATAGCACGGGCAAACTCACTAAACAGAGGAAACAATGCCCTGCCTGAGCACTGACCACCACGTCCACCTTTGCCTGTGGACACATTTGTTTCTGGCCCCCTTACAGTGCCAAGGGAACGTCTGCCTCTCGTTGTTGTCCTCCCAGACATTATTGGGAGGGAGGGGCGGTGCTTATAAGCAAATTTAAAGAAGAAGTTGAAATCTGTACGTAGATGCACTTTAATCAATGTAAAGAGGTGTTTGGTGCTCTTTAATTTGAGTACTCACACTACACAGACACACTCCACGGATACACTATAATATACTGCAATGTAATGCGCCAAATGTACAGTGATGCACAGAACTATATGGTGTTAAAGTGGCAGTAACGCACACAAAACTATTTGGCGTTAAACTGGAAGTAACGCACAAAGAACTTAATGGCGTTAAACTGGCAGTAACGCACACAGAAGTAAATGGCGTTAAACTGGCAGTAACGCAATCAAATAGATGGTGTTCAACCATCACTACACTGATGCTATCTGAGCTGTCCCTACTCTAGCTATACACTAATGTAAAGATTACTGACACGGTCTCACTACACTACACTGAAACTATATGAGCTGTCCCTACTCTACACTAATGTATGTATGAATGACACAGTCTCACTACACTACAGTGAAACTATCTGAGCTGTCCCTACTCTAGCTGCACACTATGCAAAGCTGAATGATGGTCCTTCTCACTACACTCACACTATCCCTAGACTGACACTAAACTAATATTCTACACTGACAATTGAAGCAAAATAGCACAGTATAGCACACTAACTATTAGCACTGAACAGAGCCCTGTCCTATTTCTCTCCACTACAAAATCACACTGAAAATGGCTGCCATTGAAAGAATACTTTTATACTGTGGGGCGGGAATGAGCCATGATTGGATAAAGTCATGATGACAGTGTCCAATCATGACTCTGACGGTGCTCTGTGCCCTGATTGGCTGAAGCTTTCACTGCTTCAGCCAATCAGGGCTTGCCATGCGCTGTTCAGCGCCGCAATGTATTGTGGTCGGTTTATTGTTCGGTCGTTTGGCAAACATCCGAACGAAAGTTCAGGCCTTGAACTTATGCTTGGGCCGAACCGTTCGCCCATCCCTAATGGTAAGTGGTCCAGGCCCTGAGGCTGCAAAGCAGCCCCAGACTATCACGCTACCACCACCATGTCTGACTGTTGGTATGATGTTCTTGTTATGAAATTCTGTATTAGTTTTATGCCAGCTGTAACGGGACGCAAACCTTCCAAAAAGTAAAATTTTTGTCTCATCAGTCCACAGAGTATTTGCCTAAAAGTCTTGGTGATAATCAAGATGTTTTTGGTAAATATGAGATGAACCTTTGTGTTCTTTTTGGTCAGCAGTGACTTTAGCTTTGGAACTCTCCCATGGATGCCATTTTTGCCAAGTCTCTTTCTTATTGTTGAATCATGAACACTGATCCTAACTGAGGCAAGTGAGGCCTGCAGTTCTTAAGATGTTGTTCTGGGTTCTTTTATGACCTCCTGGATGAGTCGTCGTCATGCTCTTGGAGTAATTTTCGCAGGTGGCCACCCCTGGGAAGGTTCACCACTGTTCCAAGTTATCTCCATTTGTGGATAATGGCTCTCCCCATGGTTCACTGGAGTTCCAAAGTCTTAGAAATGGCTTTGAAACTCTTCCTAAACCAATACATGAACATTACTTTGTTTCCAATCTGTTCTTGAATTTTGTTTAGATTGTGGCATGATATATGGCTTTTTTGATCTGTTAGCGTGCTTCACTTTATCAGACAGCTTCTATTTATGTGATTTCTTGATTCAACAGGTCTGGCAGTAATCAGGCCTGAGTGTGGCAAGTGAAATTTAACTCGGCTTTCTGAAAAATTGTGGTTAATCACAGTTCATTCATTATTTAGCATGGGAGAGGGCAATTACTTTTTCACATAGGGCCAGGCAGGTTTGAACAGCTTTTTCCCCCTAATAAATGAAATAATAATTTTAAAACTACATCTTGGATTTACTCGGGTTAACTTTGTGTAATATTCAAATTTGTTTGATGATCTGAATAATTTAAGTGTGACAAAAATGCAAAAAAAAATCAGGAAGGGGGCAAGCACTTTTTCACAGCACTGTATATTTGAAAATTGATCAGTCCTGATATACTGACTGCCAGTGGCAGCCGCTCATTAGGGGCCCCCTAATCCATGTGCCTGGCCCCCTAATCTACATGCAGGGTGCCGAACACATGGATTCCAATGTTTTTTTTTTTTCTGGGGCAGGGGAATAGAGCCAAAGGCTCTAATTGGCTGTAAAAAGTGGTGGGCTCGGGGCGCAGAGCACTGCACCCTGAGCCCACCCTGTTGTGTGGCATTAGCAAATTATTATTCGCTAATGTCTTCCTGTTTCTCCTCCTTGCCGATCAGGAAGCGGGTCCTAAGAACCCATTGGCCGGGAGTCTGAAAACTCGATTGGCCGGGAGAAGCGATGGCCAGGACACAGAGGAGTTGGAGGGGGGGAGCCACAGCCGTGACCTGCATGGGGTAAGTGCAGGGCTGACGGGGGGCCTTGCAGGTGAGCGAGCTGGGGGGTGTGGGTATGGTTTGCAGTTGGTGTGCTCGAGTGATGGTTGGGTGGAGGTTTAGTGTGGTGTGGTGGGCTGGAGTGACGGGAGTGGGGGGGATGCCTGTGGTCAGGTCTGTCTGCCACCCCCCCCTGACCAATGGAGCACCAGCTGCCACTGCTTACTGCCTGAATACATTTTTGAGGCCCTAAAAGGCCGCAACAGTACAAATACCCCCAAAATGACCCCTTTTTGGAAAGTAGACACCCCAAGGTATGTAGTAGTAGTTGTAAGTTTTCCCACAATTCTTTTGAAAATTAAGAAATTAAAATTAAAAGTTATTTCCCTTACAGGTCATAGGCATACTTGTAATTACACCCCAAAACACATTCTGCTACTACTTGTGAATGTGGGCATTCCAAAATCCAAGCATGGAGCATAAATTACGCATAAATCACTCATCTGATTTCCTGACTACCTATCACATTTTTAGAGGCCCTGGAGCAACAGGGCAGTGGAAACACAAAATGACTAAATTTTGAAATGCAAACACCCCAAAGTGTTTTCTAGAAGGTATAATGAGTCTTTTGAAAATGTCAATTTTAGCCACAGGTTTTGGAAATAAAATAAAAATGTATTTTATATTATAGAGTTGTCAATTTATAAAATATTTCTTATGGACCCTGCTTTGTGCACTGGTGCGCAGTCATGTTGGAACAGGAAGGGGCCATACCCAAACTGTTCCCATAAAGTTGGGAGCATGAAATTGGCCATAATGTCTTGGTATGCTGACACCTTAAGAGTTCCCATCACTGGAACTAAGGGGCCAAGCCCAACCCCTGAAAAACAACCCAACACCATAATCCCCCCCCCCCCCACCAAATGACTTGGACCAGTGCACAAAGCAAGGTCCATAAAGACATGGATGAGCGCGTTTGGGGTGGAGGAACTTGACTGGTCTGCACAGAGTCCTGACCTCAAGCTGATAGAACACCTTTGGGATGAATTAGAGCGGAGACTGCGAGCCTTCTCATCCAACATCAGTGCCTGACCTCACAAATGCGCTTCAGGAAGAATGGTCAAACATTCCCATGCAAAACAAAAACAAAAAATCTCTCTCCTGCGCTCGAGTGACTAAAACCTCAATGATAATGATAAGGCCAAAATGCTTCAGTGGTGTCTGCCATCTTGCAGCCCTCTTCAGAACATTGGGTATTCATGGGCTACAAAAAAAGAAAAAGAAAAAGAGGGCGCACCGACCTAGTGCATTACCACAAATAGCGTTTATTAAAAAAGGTAAAACAGCAAATGGATACTCACAAACGAGCGTATACGTAAAGCATGAACAATAGCTGCAGGTGCGCAGTAGCGGACATCAGAACGTAATCAGGACCGGACATCAGATTGATGAGGCGATGGCTGACGCGTTTCTGGGGAGAACCCCCTTTCTTCAGAGCCTAAGCGGGTGGTAACTCCTCGCAAGTGAGAGCTCCTCCATTTATGTGTGTGTGCGTATGACCATGTGTCAGCCAGCACAGCCCACAAAAAGCCACTCCCACCTACCCAGACCCAACCCTCCAAGGTGTATGGACCCACCCTGATGTCACTAGGTCACCACAATGAAAGCATTGGCGATAGTCCCCATACATCTAGGGCAAAGATGTGCCAATCAATCATTCATGAATCAATGGTTGAAGTTAGTAAAACATATTTAAAGTTGGTAAAACATATTATATAGTATCATACTGGACATCTTAAGCAAGCAGAGGTGGTCTAGCCAAAGAAATATTGAGGCCATATCCCAAACATTCCCATGGACACACTCCTAAACCTTGTGGACAGCCTTCTCAGAATTTAAGCTGTTATAGCTGAAAAGGGTGGGCCAACTCAATATTAAACCCTATGGACTAAGACTAGGATGCCATTAAAGTTCATGTGCGTGTAGAGACAGGCATCCCAATACTTTTGACAATATAGTGTATGTGAGACCCCCATGTAGTCTTGAATCTCACTACTACAGTGGCAAAAGGTCAGTCCAAGCGGCACGCAAAAAACATGATCGATTAACAGGCTGAGGTCAGTTTAGGTGGGAGGCAGAAACATGGTCGATAAACAGGCTAGGGTCAGTTCAGGCGACGGGCAGAGGCATGGTTTATTAACAGGCCAGGGTCAGTTAAGGTGGTAGGAGAGGCGTTGTCAGTATGAAGGCAAATAGTCAGCAGAGATGACATTAGTTATGGAGAAATGACAGGTAGAAATGCATTCATCTTACACTAATATCATACTGAAGTATGGTAATGATTGACATAGTCTCTTATGCATAGGCCTGGTTTGGAGGGACACTGGAGACAATGATAATGAGTGTCACGGCTTACTCCACTTCTGGTGCATACCCGACATCTTTTGGGTTTTTTTTGGCCTGTTTCTGTGGGAGGGATAATATCTGAGAAATGTCTTTCATGCAGTCAGAGCATCAGAGCGAATGCTTTCTGGTGGAGGGCCTTCCTGATACACAAGGCCAGTGACAATATCCTCTTGATACAGTAGTTGAGAAAGGATCCACATCATTTGGTGGACTTATGATAGATGATATAGGAATTATAAAGTGCAAAATGGAACTGGTAAATGGAAACTTTTTTTTTGTACCAGTGTTAGATTATTTTGGTTGCTAGATAGGATTGTATCATTTGATCATCATAGTCGACACCTCCCATGAACTGATTGTAATTATGTACACAATCAGGTTTCTGGACTGGACCATGTCTTACTTGTATTTCCACTGAGGTGTCATTGTGAATGGGGGAAAGCACATAAACATCTTACGTAACTCTCCATTTCAGAGCCAAAACCTCTTCATTTTGCAAACTCCCTGACTTCCCCCTTTGTAGCTTTGTGGTCACTAGCCTTTGTGCGAAACCCTTCTGATTTGCTCTAATTTTGCCTCATGCTAGAGTTTGCTTTAGATAAAGATGGTGTATTCATTCAGGTGTAATACTTCTCTACGTACAGCTGACTATTGAATAGCAGTGTTACAAGGTCCCACACAACTTTTCCACTGCTACCCATATAGGTTGGGCTTTCAGGGGACTACACCTGGCTGTCCTTTCTTTCATACACATGGAAGGAATACGTGTACCCTCTGGCCCTTTCACAGAGCTTGTAAAGCTTCATCTCATGTCTGGTCTTTTTACTCGGGAGGGATGTACTGCTTGATGCCCAGCCTGTTAGTGAAATGGGTGGAAGACTCATCAACAAAGATCTGTTTCTCAGGAGTATACATCTGAGAAAATTTCTGGGAGAAAAAATTGATAAGTGAATGAATTTTATAGATTTTTTTCATATCCAGGGTGATTTTGGGGAGGGCACAGTATTTTGTCGCTAAAATGGAGAAACCGCATAATAATTTCATATCGTGTTCTTGGTATAATGGATATGGGCATATGATGAATGGGGACCAGTAAGCATGTACTTTTTTTTGTGAGTCCCATGTTTAGTGCGGGCCCCAAAAAGATCTTGAATTATTCCACTGTAACGGGTCTCCATTTAAATATGAATTTGGGTTATTTGTGATGTATTGTTGGGCATAAAAATTGCACTGGTCCACAATTAAATGGAATAAATCATTGGTGCAAAAAAAAAAAAAAATGTAATTGGTGTAAAATTTTCAGTGTTGGCCTGAATGCCTAACTGTGCTGTAAAGGGGGAGATACAAGCCGATTCTCAGTTAGAGGGAAGCTAGAACAGATTCCCAAGTGCTTCTGGGAGACTTGTATGGGCCCTAATTCTTGGTGGCTGACGTGACACCCCACTACTAGCACTGGGCCTTTCATTCAGGTGTACTGCACTGTTGGTGCTCGCCACTTCACAAGGATGATGTACAGTGCTGCTGGAGGTTGCCTGCTCCCCAGCATGCCTCATCCTTTTTGTAGGCATCCTTTCCTTCTCTGATTCGGTTACTGACCCCCTGCTCTCCATGGGTTCATACTTAGAATCTGAATCAGACAGTGAGAGCTCTGCGCTGCTCTCACCTGCCATGCTATAGGTTTGAAATGCTTCCTTGCACGTGTATAATTTTTTGGACATGGCGTATGCTGGCTCTGTTGACACTAGGACAGATGTGGCTGCAAACAGGGACACAGTGGATGGCTGCACTGGTGTGGCTGAATCAGGGCACTGACAGATGGCTGCACTGCTGTAGCTGAATCGGAGCACTGACAGCTGCACTGGTGTAGCTGAATCGGGGCACTGACAGATGGCTGCACTGGTGTAGCTGAATCAGGGCACTGACAGATGGCTGCACTGGTGTAACTGAATCAGGGCACTGACAGATGGCTGCACTGGTGTAGCTGAATCAGGGCACTGACAGATAGCTGCACTGGTGTAGCTGAATCGGGGCACTGACAGATGCTGCACTAGTTTGGCTGAATCAGGGCAATGATAACAGCTGCACTGGTGTGGCTGAATCAGGACACCGACAGATGCAGCATTGGTGTGGCTGAATCAGGCAACTGACAGATGCTGCACTGGTGTGGCTGAATCAGGGCACTGACGATGCTGCACAGGTGGGGCTGAATCAGGGCACTGACGATGCTGCACTGGTGGGGCTGAATCAGGGCACTGACGATGCTGCACTGGTGTGGCTGAATCAGGGCACTGACGATGCTGCACTGGTGGGGCTGAATCAGGGCACTGACGATGCTGCACTGGTGGAGCTGAATCAGGGCACTGATGATGCTGCACTGGTGTGGCTGAATCAGGGCACTGACGATGCTGCACTGGTGGGGCTGAATCAGGGCACTGACGATGCTGCACTGGTGTGGCTGAATCAGGGCACTGATGATGCTGCACTGGTGTGGCTGAATAAGGGCACTGACGATGCTGCACTGGTGGGGCTGAATCAGGGCACTGGGTCAAACAAAAGATTTCCCAGCACACTTACTAGCTAGCCTGCAAAACAACCAAATTGACCCTGTCTAACATTTCACGTAGACTATTTTGTTTGCACACACTTGCAAATTTATGTGTAAGTCACAGTGCCTACGCCAAGGCTCTGTGTACTGCGGTCCTAACTCTGTAATTTTAAGGGTCTTCCAAGTTGGAGCACATATAGCAGTGGATAGATTGAGGGCAGGTGTGCCTGGAGGGAGCCCACCCCTCCTTAAAGGCACAGGGATACATGGGACGCCCAGCAAAAGTACAATGGCAGATGAAGGTATCCAGTGCATCCCCACATCCAATTCAATTAACTGTACAAAAAAGTGGCAGCCACCCCAACCTATAACTAGCCTTTGCAGTAAGGTGCACATGGGGAACGCACATCACAAACAAAGATTTCCCAGCACACACAGCTAGCCTGCAAAGTAACCAAACTGACTGTCACACATTTGCAAATATATGCTTAAGCCACAGTGCATACGTGAAGGCTAGGGATGAGCCGAACACCCCCCGGTTCGGTTCGCACCAGAACCCGCGAACGGACCGAAAGTTCGCACGAACGTTAGAACCCCATTGACGTCTATGGGACTCGAACGTTCGAAATCAAAAGTGCTCATTTTAAAGGCTAATTTGCATGGTATTGTCCTAAAAAGGGTTTGGGGACCCGGGTCCTACCCCAGGGGACATGTATCAATGCAAAAAAAACTTTTAAAAACGGCCGTTTTTTCGGGAGCAGTGATTTTAATGATGCTTAAAGTAAAAAAAAAAAAGTGAAATATTCCTTTAAATATCGTACCTGGGGGGTGTCTATAGTATGCCTGTAAAGTGACGCGTGTTTCCCATGTTTAGAACAGTCCCTGCACCAAATGTCATTTTTAAAGGAAAAAAATCTCATTTAAAACTGCTTGCGGGTTTAATGTCATGTCGGGTCATGGCAATATGGATGAAAATCAGTGAGACAAACGGCATGGGTACCCCCCAGTCCATTACCAGGCCCTTTGGGTCTTGTATGGATATTAAGGGGAACCCCGCACCCAAATTAAAATAAGGAAAGGTGTGGGGCCACCAGGCCCTATATACTCTGAACAGCAGTATACAGGCGGTGCAAACAAGACAGGGACTGTAGGTTTGTTGTTAAGTAGAATCTGTTTGTAATTTTGAACATTTTTAACGTGTTTAGCTCCAGCCAAAAAATCTTTTCTAAGCTTTTTGGAAAACATAGGGAAGGGTTATCACCCCTGTGACATTTGTTTTGCTGTCTTTCCTCCTCTTCAGAAGATTTCACCTCACTTTTTCGTCCCAATGAAAAATGTTTTTTGAAAATTTGGGTTTTTTTGTGGAACAAGGATTGGAAAGCATCAGTGGAAAGGAGAAATTGTTTTCCCATATTAACTCTTACAGGAAAGAATTTCCCTTCCTAGGGGTAGATTTCATCTCACTTCCTGTTGTCTCCTTCCGTTTGCAAGTAGGAGTCGTTTGTAAGTTAGATGTTTGAAAGTAGGGTCCTGCCCTATATACTCAGCAGAAATTTGGGCCTTAGGTGTTGCTGTGGCCACAACACTGTAAGCCCTCACAGGGCCCTGCTGTGAAATATTAGATCAAGAATTGTAATTACATGCCCCTGTTGAACAGGAGCTGAAAAATTAGGCCTTAGGCACTGGTGCTGGTGCCACAACACTGCAACCCCTCACAGACACTCTAGTTGGAACGCAGGAACGAGCCCTGCTGCAAAGTATTGCTTCAAAAATTGTAATTACACGCCCCTGTTAGACAGGGGCAGAAAAATTGGGCCTTAGGCACTGGTGCTGGTGCCACAACACTGCAACCCCTCACAGACACTCTAGTTGGAACGCAGGAACGAGCCCTGCTGCAAAGTATTGCATCAAAAATTGTAATTACACGCCCCTGTTAGACAGGGGCAGAAAAATTGGGCCTTAGGCACTGGTGCTGGTGCCACAACACTGCAACCCCTCACAGACACTCTAGTTGGAACGCAGGAACGAGCCCTGCTGCAAAGTATTGCATCAAAAATTGTAATTACACGCCCCTGTTAGACAGGGGCAGAAAAATTGGGCCTTAGGCACTGGTGCTGGTGCCACAACACTGCAACCCCTCACAGACACTCTAGTTGGAATGCAGGAACGAGCCCTGCTGCAAAGTATTGCATCAAAAATTGTAATTACACGCCCCTGTTAGACAGGGGCAGAAAAATTGGGCCTTAGGCACTGGTGCTGGTGCCACAACACTGCAACCCCTCACAGACACTCTAGTTGGAATGCAGGAACGAGCCCTGCTGCAAAGTATTACATCAAAAATTGTAATTACACGCCCCTGTTAAACAGGGGCTGAAAAATTGTGCCTTAGGCAATGGTGGTGGCGCCCAGAACCAAAAATGTTCTTACAAGCTATCAGCGTGATGATTGAGGAGGAAGAGGATAATTACTCAGGGATAGTCACTCAGCATCAGCATAGGCAGTCTTTGAAGGGATCTGAGATTTCAAAAAAAATTATTCGGTTACATCAGCATCAGGTGCTTGGTAGCTGGTGGTGATCCAAGACTCATTCATTTTTATGAAGGTCAGCCGATCGACCGAGTCGGTGGACAGACGCACCCTGTGATCGGTTACCACGCCTCCAGCAGCACTGAATGTGCGTTCCGAAAGAACGCTGGATGCAGGACAGGCCAGTAGCTCAATTGCATACTGTGCAAGCTCTGGCCAGTGATCCATCCTCAAGACCCAGTAACCCAGAGGATTTTCGGTGGGAAAGGTGTCCAAGTCTGATCTTGCCCCTAGGTATTCCTGCACCATGTAAAACAGACGCTGGCGATGGTTGCTGGAACCGATCATACCTTGGGGCTGCGGACCAAAAAATTGTCTGAACGCATCGGTCAGACGGCCACCTTCTCCACCGCTCCTTCTTTGACTGACTGAAGCCTCAGCAACACGTTATCCAGAAACAGGAGTTTGTAACCTCCCAGTCTCTGGGAACGCGTTGCACAGACCTTTCTGCAAGGCCTCCCGAAGATGTTTCATCCTCTGCTCCCTCTGCGATGGCAAGATAAGGTCCGCAACCTTACCCTTGTAACGTGGATCAAGGAGGGTTGCCAGCCAGTATTGGTCCTCCTTGATACCACGAATACGAGGATCCTTACGCAGGCTTTGCAGGATCAGGGAGGCCATGCAGCGTAGGTTTGCTGAGGCATTCGGTCCGGAGTCCTCTGGGTCACTAAGAACGACATGGTCCGCAGCCACCTCCTCCCAGCCACGTACAAGTCCATGTGTTTCTTGGGACTGATCCCTTAAAGACTGCTGCTGATGCTGAGTGCCAGGCTCCACCTCCATACTGACACAATCTTCCTCCTCCTCCTCTTCCTCCTCGTCCTCTTCCTGTGTGATCAGCGGGCACGCAGGAACACTGTCTGGATAAAGGGGGCCTTGAGAGCTAAGGAAGTCCTCCTCTTCCTGCCTCTGTTCTGCCTCAAGTGCCCTGTCCATTATTCCACGCAGCGTGTGCTCCAACAGGTGGACAAGGGGGACAGTGTCACTGATGCATGCACTGTCACTGCTCACCATCCTCGTGGCCTCCTCGAATGGTGACAGGACAGTGCATGCATCCCTGATCATGGCCCACTGGCGTGGGGAAAAAAAACCAAGCTCCCCTGACCCTGTCCTGGTGCCATAGTCGCACAGGTACTCATTGATGGCCCTCTGCTGCGTGTGCAGCCGCTGCAGCATGGCCAACGTTGAGTTCCACCTGGTGGGCATGTCACAGATTAGGCGGTTCTTGGGCAGGTTAAACTCCTTTTGGAGGTCCGTCAGCCGAGCACTGGCATTATATGACCGGCGGAAATGCACACAGACTTTCCTGGCCTGCCTCAGGACATCCTGTAAGCCCGGGTACCTGCCCAAGAACCGCTGCACCACCAAGTTAAGGACGTGAGCCAAACAGGGCACATGGGTCATTTGTCCCTGTCGGAGGGCAGAGAGGAGGTTGGTGCCATTGTCGCAAACCACCATTCCTGCCTTAAGTTGGCGTGGCGTCAACCACCTCTGAACCTGCCCCTGCAGAGCTGACAAAACCTCTGCCCCAGTGTGGCTCCTGTCCCCCAAGCACACCAGCTCAAGCACCGCATGGCATCTTTTGGCCTGCGTACTTGCGTAGCCCCTTGAACGCCTACGGAGCACCGCTGGTTCCGAGGAAGAGGCCATGGAGGAAGAAGAAGAGGAGGGGGTGGAGGAGAGAGGTGTGTCACAATCAGCATTTTGGAGGCGTGGTGGCGGAACAACCTCCAACACTACTGCACCTTGTCCTGCATCCTTCCCAGCTGCCAGCAGAGTCACCCAATGCGCCGTGAAACTTAGGTAACGTCCCTGTCCATGCCTGCTGGACCATGAGTCAGCGGTAATATGCACCTTACCGCTGACCGCCCTGTCCAGCGAGGCATGGACATTGCCTTCCACATGCCGGTAGAGAGCCGGAATCGCCTTCCGTGAGAAAAAGTGGCGTTTGGGTACCTGCCACTGAGGAACCGCACATTCCACAAACTCACGGAAGGGGGCAGAGTCCACCAACTGTAAAGGCAGCAGTTGAAGTGCTAGCAATTTTGCCAAGCTAGCATTCAACCGCTGGGCATGTGGATGGCTGGGAGCAAACTTCTTTCGGCGGTGCAGCAGCTGGGGCAGGGAAATTTGCCTGGTACAATCTGACGTCGGTGTACCAAAAGCAGATTGCCCACAAGTACTTGGCTGTGACACACCTAATTCTACACCTTCATTCCTCTCACTGCAGGTCTCAGAGAGGACTGAAGGTCTAGTGGGGTTGGAAATCTCAGCTGATGAGGAGCAAGGAGAGATCCTCTTTGTTCTTTGGTGTGGGTCTTTTAGATACGCTTGCCAACGAACTGCATGGCAGGTCAACATATGTCTGGTCAAGCATGTGGTACCCAAGCGGGAGATGTTTTGGCCACGCGAGATACGCTTGAGACATATGTTGCAAATAGCAGCGGTGCGATCTGATGCACTCGTCTCAAAAAAGGCCCACACCAAAGAACTTTTTGAATAACGCGCAGAGACTGCAGCGCCCTGCACATGTGGAGCTTTGGGGTGTGATGCAGTCAATGTGCTGCCCTTAGGCTGGCCCCTGGAGGGCATCCTGCCTCGTTGGTGATGTGCCGCCGCCGCCTCCTCCTCCTCCTCCTCCTCTCTCCTATCAGGCACCCACGTTGAGTCAGTGACCTCATCATCCCCTCCCTCCTCATCACTGGAGCAAACCTGGCAGTATGCTGCAGCAGGGGGAGCATGACTGCCAGATTGCTGTCCTTCTTGGGCACCCCCTCTGTCCGTGCTCATGTTACTGCCTTCATCGAGCTCAGTATCGTCATCAGAGCCTTCCAAACGCTGGGCATCCTCCTGGAGCATGTACCCAACACTGTGGTCAAACAGTTCGAGGGAATCCTCATGAGGACATGGTGGAGCTAGGGAAGGAGTCACTGATGACATTGAGCTGAGGGAAGAGGCCGCTGCTTTGCCAGACAAAGCACCCTGGGCATGGGTGAGAGAGGATGAGGAGGATGAGGACGGCTTGGTCATCCACTCGACCAAGTCTTCCGCATGTTGCGGCTCAACACGGCCAGCTGCCGAAAAAAAGGCCAAGCGTGTCCCATGGCCACGTGCTGATGAGGATGCACCGTCTCCACGACCAGCACTAGACACAGAGCCTGCTTGCCCTCTCTTATTGGCTTGTGACTGTCTGCCTCTCCTTCTTGGCCTTCCAGACATACTAATGGCCTGTAGCTGCACTAAGCTGGGATAGAACACCTGTAATTTTCTTCAAGTAGCTTTATATACTGTAACCAGACAAGCCTGCCTGTCAGTAGGAAGATAACAGGAATGGATCTAGCTGAACACTGTGAGCAGGACGCACTGTACTAAATGTAAATAGTCTAGCTGCCTGACCGTGGTACTAATAGGATCAAATAGAACACCTGTAATTTTCTTCAGGTAGCTTTATATACTGTAACCAGACAAGCCTGCCTGTCAGTAGGAAGATAACAGGAACGGATCTAGCTGTACACTGTGAGCAGGACGCACTGTACTAAATGTAAATAGTCTAGCTGCCTGACCGTGGTACTAATAGGATCAAATAGAACACCTGTAATTTTCTTCAGGTAGCTTTATATACTGTAACCAGACAAGCCTGCCTGTCAGTAGGAAGATAACAGGAACGGATCTAGCTGAACACTGTGAGCAGGACGCACTGTACTAAATGTAAATAGTCTAGCTGCCTGACCGTGGTACTAATAGGATCAAATAGAACACCTGTAATTTTCTTCAGGTAGCTTTATATACTGTAACCAGACAAGCCTGCCTGTCAGTAGGAAGATAACAGGAACGGATCTAGCTGAACACTGTGAGCAGGACGCACTGTACTAAATGTAAATAGTCTAGCTGCCTGACCGTGGTACTAATAGGATCAAATAGAACACCTGTAATTTTCTTCAGGTAGCTTTATATACTGTAACCAGACAAGCCTGCCTGTCAGTAGGAAGATAACAGGAACGGATCTAGCTGTACACTGTGAGCAGGACGCACTGTACTAAATGTAAATAGTCTAGCTGCCTGACCGTGGTACTAATAGGATCAAATAGAACACCTGTAATTTTCTTCAGGTAGCTTTATATACTGTAACCAGACAAGCCTGCCTGTCAGTAGGAAGATAACAGGAACGGATCTAGCTGAACACTGTGAGCAGGACGCACTGTACTAAATGTAAATAGTCTAGCTGCCTGACCGTGGTACTAATAGGATCAAATAGAACACCTGTAATTTTCTTCAGGTAGCTTTATATACTGTAACCAGACAAGCCTGCCTGTCAGTAGGAATTTAACAGGAACGGATCTAGCTGAACACTGTGAGCAGGACGCACTGCACTAAATGTAAATAGTCTAGAAGATAACAGGAACGGATCTAGCTGAACACTGTGAGCAGGACGCACTGCACTAAATGTAAATAGTCTAGAAGATAACAGGAACGGATCTAGCTGAACACTGTGAGCAGGACGCACTGCACTAAATGTAAATAGCAGGAACGGATCTAGCTGAACACTGTGAGCAGGACGCACTGCATTAAATGTAAATAGTCTAGATAGAAGATAACAGGAACGGATCTAGCTAAACTGAATACAGTGTATATATATATATGCAACACCTGGGATGCATATATATACACAATACACTGTAAGTGCAGCTAACTGACTAACTGTTCTGCCTAATCTATCTAACTCAAATCAAATGACACTGTCTCTCTATCTCTCAGCACACCGGAACACACACTACACAGGGCCGCCGTGCAGGCGGCCTTATATAGTGTGGGGTGTGTACTAAATCCCCTGAGCCATAATTGGCCAAAGCCACCCTGGCTTTGGCCAATTACAGCTCTCTCTACTGACGGCGCTGTGATTGGCCAAGCATGCGGGTCATAGTGCATGCTTGGCCAATCATCAGCCAGCAATGCACTGCGATGCCGCAGTGAATTATGGGCCGTGACGCGCCACACGAATTTAGCGCGAACGGCCCATAACGTTCGCAATTCGGCGAACGATCGAACAGCCGATGTTCGAGTCGAACATGGGTTCGACTCGAACACGAAGCTCATCCCTAGTGAAGGCCCCTCTGTGTACTGCAATCCTAACTTATTTTTAAATTTCACTTGAATCGGCTGCCCTATGTGTGACAAATTCCTCAATGAAGCTCCAGGACTTTTTTGAAAAGAGGGAAGCATTGCGTGTTTCTTACTGCACTTTTTGCTGTGCAACAATCATGTGCCTGCTACACGTGCTTGGCGTGCCATTAACATTTAACAGCGACACTGTAGTGCAAGCATCATAGGCATTGCAGCACTCGTGCAACTGAAAAAATGTCAGGCAGTTTGTATAAAGTCTGATCGTGTGTATGAGGCTTAAGTCTAATTGAATGTGAACAACTACTACTACACACAATCGGACTTTAAACAAACTTTTCCGTGGATTTCTGTCCAAAGGGCGTTGGCCGTGAACTTGTATTGCATACACACGGCAGGACTTTTTAGGCAACAAACACGAACATAGTGACGTTTCAACGTACTGACGACACTTCAAAAGAGGTAGTTCAATTCTCCGGCACCACCCTTTGGTCACCTTCTGTATTGTTGTCTGATCTTTTGCATTGGTTCTGAGCATGCGTGTTTGTACTTTGGACTAAAGTCTGATGGTTTTATGTACACGCGATCAAACTAGCCAACGTAGGACTCTTGTTGTCGCCAAGTTTCTCTGTTCGCACAGCCAACATTTGTCTGATGAAAACTGAAAAAGTTTGTCCGATGGAGCGCACACACAGCCGGATGTTGCCTTAAAACAGCTAATTTGCATGTTTGTTGTCAAAAAGTCAGATCGTGTGTATGGACCTTTACTCTAACTTCCTCCACTTCTCCTCCTCCTGAGATAAAAGATGAGAGCTCTCCCTCATCACTCTGTCTAGCCTTTTCCGAGTTGCCACAGGCAATGTACACGGTTAAAAAAATTGCTTTGGGGGGGCAGGAGGCGGAGCCTAGCGGAGCAGACATGCATTGTTAGAGCTCCACACCGCTGAGGAGAAAAGAGAAGGACAAAGCGGAGCCTGCAGCCTCAAAAGGTATCCATTTGAACCTTTTTGCCCCAGGGAACAAACTGTGAAAGTTTGGGCAGGAAATATGGTACTGGGAGGAAACCGTGGCAGAAATAAAAATCACCTCACAAAGAGCTCACAGGCACTCACTGCAGCTGAAGCAGCTCCAGTCACCTCACAAGATACAGCATCAGGGCGCTCTCACAGACAGAAAATGTCACAGCAAGACTCTCCATTTGAGTCAGATACAGCACAAATCCTCTCACAAACTTCTCCACAAGCCTCCTCAGTATCCCCAGTAATATTATTACAATTTGAAAAGATGCTTCATAAGGCTTTAAAACAAACCTCAGACCAAATAACAAAAAGCCTAACCAAAGAAATAAGAGAGCTGGGAAACCGCACCGCAGCCTTAGAAATAAAAATGGATGAAATTGAAATTACAACCCAAGAAAATATAACAGAATTGGAACAATTAAAAAAAGAGAATTTAATACTTCAAACTAAGCTCGAAGATTATGAAAATAGAGCCAGACGTTCAAACCTGCGCATAAGGGGAATACCTGAAACTGTGACAGACCTGCAATCTACTATTACTGCTCTATTACAAGAACTAAGGCCAGATATCCCTATTGAACGTTTAGAACTGGACAGAGTACACAGAGCCCTCACAGCCAAAAAGAAAGATGGACCCCCACGTGATATAATCACAAAATTTCATTATTACAGAACGAAAGAACAAATACTAATTGCTGCAAGAGAAAAAAAGGAACTTAATTTTCAAGGACACAATTATCAAATTTTTGCTGACCTATCCCAACTTACTATTACTAAAAGACGATCCATGAAACCCCAACTAATGGAACTGCAACGCCACAACATTATGTATCAATGGGGCTTCCCCTTTTCAGTCAGATTTAACTACCAAGGTACAATTTACAGAAGCAGATCAGCAGATGAACTACAACAAACCCTTTTAAAATTAAATCTGACAGAACCCACAAGCAGCAACTCTCCCATACGCAGAAGAATGGCATCATCTTCACCTTCAGGCAGCACCCAGAAAATTTCAGAACAAAATGGGAATCATCATTCTCACAAAAGAGGCCGTTATGCCACATCATCCATGGACCAAGAAGATTCAATGGACTGACATCCTAATTCCTGATATCTCTTCATTTATTATACTAAGAGATGGTTCTCTATAAAAAACCTATATTTATAACTGAATGTAACTGCATTCTGATAGTCACACACTGTGTGCGATCATGTTACATTCCAGTTATATTTCTTATTACTTCTGATTCATATAGCCTTAGAATATATAAGTGAAATAAGGAAATTCTTGTTCAGTTATATATTATCAGGTAATAACAATAGATTTATTACTTTTTAGGACAAATATGTTCAATAATCCAGAAGTAATGGAAGCTTTTTCTTTCTTTTCTTAAAACAAATATATTATTACCTAACTAGTTCCTAGAATTATGTTTTTGTTTATTCTAATCTGAAGCAATACAACCTCAATTTTATGAGTTAACATATCTAAACAGTTACATATGAATAAAATATGTAATTGTTTACTCTAAAAGGGTTAAAATCCCAAAATAATTCAAACTATCTTCATCAATACCAAAGTTATTAACAGTACCTTTCTAACTGAATTATTTAGCCTAGGGCAAGACTAACCATATACAACCACCCTGGAATAAATAATTTCAACAAAAACTATATTCTGCACTCCAATTAATGAAACATCATTTTGATGTCTTTTGACATAGCACTTCTCTCCTGTAAGCGGAAGATCCGTGTACCCCCATTAGCCCTCCTCATTCTCCCAACCATATTATGTGGGAGTGTGACGAAGGCACTTTTTCCCCTGAGAGAGATATTTATTCTCTTTCACGGGTAAATTGTGATTACTTGCAAAAAATAATTTATACAATGTATCATCTAATCTCATATGTTTTTTGTTTACTCTTTACTCCAGAATTCACTGGTTTCTTTTCTATCTTTTCATCTCTTCAGTCCACACAGGTTGATCTGCGCAGTCAGCTCTGCATAACAAAAAGTAAGTCAAAACTATTTGATCTATTGCCATGGCACCACTGAATATACTTTCCCTGAATGTTCAGGGAATAAATGTCCCTCAAAAAAGGACCAAAGCCTTCCGTACTTTCCATAACAAGAAGGCTCACATAGTATGCCTCCAAGAAACACACTTCACCAAAGATTCTACTCCAAAATATATTTCTCCTTTTTATCAACAAATTTACACGGCTTCTGCCTGTACCAAGCAAAGGGGAACTCTAATTACATTTCACCGATCCACACCATTCACCTTATCATCAGAAATTAAAGACCCAGAAGGTAGATACCTGATACTCATGGGTTATATAATGGATACAGCAATCACGGTGATTTCCTACTACGCTCCTAACAAACAACCTACACCATTCCTCTCACATATATTACAAGTGATTAATACACACAAAATAGGAACAGTGATAATGTGCGGGGATTCGAACCAGGTCCTCCTCCCATTTCTAGATAAATCACCTTTTACACCATCCAAAATAACCTCTAGATTACCTTTTTCTCAACTTCTTTCCAAATGCAATCTGGTAGATTCATGGAGAGAAAGTAACCCAATGAAAAAGAAATTCACTTATTTCTCACACCCTCATCAAACCTTCACCAGAATAGATCATATTTTTCTAACAATAGGAATGATACCAGAAATGATTGCATCAGATATAATTCCGATTCCGTGGTCTGACCATAATGCAGTATACACTACTATAGCCTCAGCCATACCAAAAGCACATGACCCAACGTGGTACTTACCGGACATAATGCTCAAACACCCACTACATCAGATGGCCATTGAACAAGCTTTAAAGGAATACATATCAATTAATAATACA
This sequence comes from Aquarana catesbeiana, assembly GCF_042186555.1. Lineage (NCBI taxonomy): Eukaryota > Metazoa > Chordata > Amphibia > Anura > Ranidae > Aquarana > Aquarana catesbeiana. Next base: position 104,332,599 of record NC_133324.1, on the reverse strand, counting down.
ACAGACATCTCCCCAATAACACTGTGGGAAGCTCATAAGCCTGTCTTGCGTGGTACAATACAAAGACAAATGGCACTATTTAAACGGGAACGCAAAAATCTAGCAAAAAAACTAGAACTCAATTTTAATGCAGCCTACATATCATTTCAAGATAATCCATCTCAGAGTACAAAATCTCATCTGGAAAAATCTAGATTGGAATACGATCTATTTCTCACTGAGTCAGTTGATAAATCCCTCAAACGCTCCAAACACAATTTCTACATGAATACAAACAAACCAGGTACATATTTGGCTCGGGCATTAAATTCAACTAACAAATCTTTCAAACCAATACGTTTGAAATTATCAAAAAATGTTTACACTTGTAATCCAGTTAAAATAGTCCATAAATTTCACTCACATCTCGCAACTTTATACAAGACAAACAATGAATTTAATCCTACAGAGGCTGAATCCTTCTTCTCAAAAATAACCTTACCTGAGTTATCTCAGAATCAAAAAAGCAGTTTGGATGAGCCTATAACTATAGATGAAGTTGCTAACGCCATAAAAGACCTAAAACTTAACAAAAGACCAGGCCCAGACGGCTACTCGGCTTTATACTATAAAACATTCTCAGAAATACTCTCTCCCATTCTCACTGAAACTTTTAACAAACTTCTAGATGGACATTCTTTTCGGCAAGAAACACTAATGGCAATTGTTTGTATGATCCCAAAACCCTTTTCTGATGATACTTCCTGTGTGAATTATCGGCCTATCTCTCTGTTAAACCTCGATATTAAATTATTAGCAAAAATAATAGCAAAACGCCTCAATAGCATTATAGGAAAATTAATACATAGAGATCAAGTAGGCTTCATGCCAAATAGACAGGCAGGCGATAATATACGCAGGGCAGTGTTATTGGCACATATTGCTAAAAAACGGAAAATCCCTTTATGTTTTCTATCTCTCGATATTAAGAGGGCATTTGACACAGTATCCTGGCAATATATGCAATATTCATTACAAAAATGGGGTTTTGGACCCCACTTTTTAACATGGATTAAAGCATTATATAATAAACCCAAAGCCTATATAAAATATGCTGGATACAAATCTGAAGCCTTTAATATTGAAAGAGGTACCCGACAGGGTTGCCCATTATCTCCCTTATTATTTGCCCTTATACTCGAACCCATGGCCCAATACATCAGAACAAACCAAACTATAACTGGCATTGAAGTAGGAGGTATTACACACAAATTATGTATATTTGCAGACGATATATTACTTTTTCTATCATCACCACAGGTCTCTGGTCCTAACTTAATACCAGCTCTTGATGGATTTGCAGCCCTATCCGGCCTTATGATTAATCCTAAGAAATGCCTAGTGCTTAATATTTCACTCACAAACATGGAATTGATCCCGGCTAGGGCTGCACTCCCATTCACATGGGCAGAAAAATCAATCCCATATCTTGGAATTCATTTAACAGCATCTCATTCTGACTTATTCTCAAACAATTATCCTCCTGTATTAAGACAGATCACAAATCTAATAAAACAATGGTCGCAACTTCCTTTATCCTGGATAGGGAAGATTAATGCAATCAAAATGACTATTCTACCCAAATTGCTTTATCTATTCAGAGTCCTCCCTATTCCAATTCCTTCCTATTTTTTGAGAATAGTACAAAAAAGAGCAACTTCGTTTATATGGGGTTCTTCTAAACCACGTATACCTATACACACACTACATCTTCCCAAAAATAAAGGAGGCCTGGGATACCCTAATTTTACTAACTACTACAGAGCAGCACATTTGGCCAGTCTGTCCAAATACCATGCAAAACAGGAAATCCCATTATGGGTATTTATAGAGGCTTCAGAAAATGACCCTCTATTAATATCAAATTTATTATGGCTTGATCCTAAAGACCGCTTTAAAATTCATAATCCCATAACTAAACACTTCCTATCTCTCTGGGATAAACTAAAAACCAAATATCAGTTACAATCTCCACACAATCCTCTCCTTTCTTTTATCAGAAATCCGCCCTTTTATCCGGCATGGATCTACCCAAATTCTTTTAAAGCTTGGACAACATCAGGCATTCAGACACTAAATGACTTCATAGCATCTAAATCATTCCTTTCATTCCCATCGCTTAGAGAAAAATATGATCTACCAAACGCTGAGATATTTAGATATCTCCAAATCAAAAATTTCTATACACCATTCCTAAAGGGGGATACACCATTATCCCAATTATCCATTTTTGAATCAATCTGTACAAAAGATCCATTTGCTAAAGGTACAATTTCATCACTTTATAATCAATTATATGGAGTAGCAAATCTTAATAGACCCTCTTACGTTCAGCGGTGGGAGGAGGACCTGGGACGAACTTTAGAAGACACGGACTGGTCTAACATATGGCTCACATCTAAGTCATCTTCACCCAACATCTTAGCACTGGAGACAAATTATAAAGTCCTAACTCGCTGGTACCTTGTACCCGCTAGAGTGGCAAAATATTCACCTAATACCTCAGCTCTTTGTTTTCGAGGATGCCCAGAAATAGGCACATATTTACACATATGGTGGACGTGCCCAGTTATCCAAACCTTCTGGAAGGAAGTCTTCGTGATTGCATCTAAAATATTTAAAAAAATAATACAACCAGATCCATATTTAACTTTACTTAATCTAAAACCAGAATGGTTAACACTCTCTCAATTCAAACTTATGATCCAACTAATAACGGCTGCAAAACAGACAGTGGCCAAGGCATGGAAATCTCCTACATTGGTACTAGCAGAAACAATTCACAGAATGAATAATACAATGTCCCATGCCAAGATGGTAGCCATCGATCAAAATCAAATTCCAAAATTTGAAAAACTTTGGCATCCTTGGATAAAACAACAGTTCCTGTCAAACTTCAATGACTCTGTCCTGTTGCCATGGTAGCAGATTAAATGACTTGCAGAGACACCCATTCTAAGGCTTCAAAGAGAACTAAAAAGAATAATAAACTGACGAGCGGGACAACCTTGTGGACCATACCTCTACCTTTCAACCCTTTTTCTTCTTTCTCTTTCCTTTTCTCCACCTTACGATTAAAGCTCATTATCAGAATTTATTTGACCTATATACACTCTACTTGTAAACAATATGTAGGTATAAATCATTTAAATACCTACAAAAGTAACTAAGGAAATGATATATATCTTTAATTTAGGTTTACGTGAACCCAATGTTTAATATTTGAAATTTCATGATATTTTCCTATATAAACCCTACTGTAAAACAATGAGCTTACTTTATAGATCCTTGTAAACTTACTTTATGTATCTTTATAACATTGTATACTCAATAAACTTCTTTTGACAAGGAAAAAATTGCTTTGAGATAGTTGAAAGAATTTTTGTAAGCACAAGAGACGTGCAAAATTTCCTCTGCTAAAAATAGTATACAACACCAACATTAGTATCATCATACTTGTTTATCTGTCTGTATTTTTATCTTTTTTTATTTGACAGTCTATGAAAGACTGAGACTGAACGCCTAACTGGCTAAGAAACTAAAGTTTGTTGTAAGACCAGCACTGTTGGGAAATGTTTGTGTCACTGTGACCTAAAATGTCAAAATTTTATTGGCGCAATTGAGATTTCGGAAATAAAAAACAGATGACCATCAACAGCTAAAGATGACTTCATTGATCCTTTGCATTCAAGGTTTAAAACAGATAATTTGGAGCTGGTGAATGTCCACTAATAGTTCCTCTGCGTGTGTTTTTTTTTTTTCCTTTTTTTTGGTCTGATGATTCTTAAGGGTCAGAATTTGGTGTACACAACATGAAAGCATGGATCCATCCTACCTTGTATCAATGGTTCAGGTTGCTGGTGGTGTAATGGAGTGGGGGATATTTTCTTGGCACACTTTGGGCCCCTTAATACCAATTGAGCATCGTTAAGAGGCCACAGCCTACCTCACCATGTCCATTCCTTTATGACTACAGTGTGCCCATCTTCTGATGGCTACTTTCAGCAGGATAATGCACCATGTCACAAAGCTCAAATTATCCCAAATTGGTTTCTTGACAATAAGTTCACTGTACTCCAATGGCTTCCAAAGGCACCACATCTCAATCCAATAGAGCACTTTTGGGATTTGGTGGAATGGGAGATTCACATCATGGATGTACAGCTGACAACTCGTGACTGCGTGATGCTATCATGTAAATATGGACCAAAATTTCTGAGGAATGTTTCCAACACCTTGTTGAATCTATGCTGTTGAATTTAGGCAATTCTGAGTGCAAACGGGGATCCAACCCAGTACCAGCAAAGTGTACCTAATAAAGTGGCCGGTGTGTGTGTGTATATATATATATATATATATATATATATATATATATATATATATATATATATATATATATATATATATATATTACAGTATCTCACAAAAGTGAGTACACCCCTCAAATTTTTGTAAATATTTTATTATATCTTTTCATGTGACAACACTGAAAAAATGACACTTTGTTACAATATAAAGTAGTGAGTGTACAGCTTGTATAACAGTGTAAATTTGCTGTCCCCTCAAAAGAACTCAACACACAGCCATTAATGTCTAAACCGCTGGTAACAAAAGTGAGTACACCCCTAAGTGAAAATGTCCAAATTGGGCCCAATCAGCCATTTTCCCTCCCCGGTGTCATGTGACTTGTTAGCATTACAAGGTCTCAGGTGTGAATGGGGAGCAGGTGTGTTAAATTTGGTTATTATCACTCTCACTCTCTCATACTGGTCACTGGACGTTCAACATGGCACCTCATGGCTAAGAATTCTCTGAGGCTCTAAAAAAAAAATTGTTGCTCTACATAAAGTTTGCCTAGGCTATAAGTAGATTGCCAAGACCCTGTAACTATGCTGCAGCACGGGGACCAAGACCATACAACGGTTTAACATGACAGGTTCCACTCAGAACAGGCCTCGCCATGGTTGACCAAAGAAGTTGAGTGCACGTGCTCAGCGTCAAATCCAGAGGTTGTTTTGGGGAAATAGACGCTTTGCTGCAGAGGTTGAAGGGGTGGGGGTCAGCCTGTCAGTGCTCAGACCATACGCCGCACACTGCATCAAATTGGTCTGTATGACTGTCGTCCCAGAAGGAAGCCTCTTCTAAAAATGATGCCCTGCAAACAGTTTGCACAAGACAAGCAAACAGGACATGGATTATTGGAACTAAGTCCTGTGGTCTGATGAGAACATGATAAACTTATTTGGTTCAGATGGTGTCAAGCATGTTTGGCGGCAACCAGGTGAGGAGTATAAAGACAAGCGTGTTTAGCCTACAGTCAAGCATGGTGGTGGGAGCGTCATGGTCTGGGGCTGCATTAATGCTGTCAGCACTGAGGAGCTACAGTTCATTGAGGGAACCATTAATGCCAACATGTACTGTGACATACTGAAGCAGAGCATGATCCCCTCCCTTCGGAGACTGGGCCGCAGGGCAGTATTCCAACATGATAACGACCCCAAACACTCCTCCAAGACGACCACTGCCTTGCTAAAAAAGCTGAGGGTAAAGGTGATGGACTGGCCAAGCATGTCTCCAGACCTAAACCCTATTGAGCATCTGTGGGGCATCCTCAAACGGAAGGTGGAGGAGCGCAAGGTCTCTAACATCCACCAGCTACGTGATGTCATCATGGAGGAAAGGAAGAGGACTCCAGTGGCAACCTGTGAAACTCTGGTAAACTCCATGCCCAAGAGGGTTAAGGCAGTGCTGCAGTATGAACATAATGGTGGCCACACAAAATATTGAAATATTGATATTGCCGAATCTGGACAGTTTAACTTAGGGGTGTACTTACTTTTGTTGCCAGTGGTTTAGACATTAATGGCTGTATGTTGAGTTATTTTGAGGGGACAGCAAATTTACACTGTTATACAAGCTGTACACTCACTACTTTACATTGTATTAAAGTGTCATTTCTTCAGTGTTGTCACATGAAAAGATATAATAAAATATGTACAAAAATGTGAGGGGTGTACTCACTTTTGTGAGATACTGTGTTTGTTCGTGTGTGTGTGTGTGTGTATATATATACACACACACACACACACTCATCGGTCATAAAGGGATGGACATGGTCAGCAACAATACTCAGGTAGCCCGTGGCATTTAAGAGATGCTCAATTGCTACTAAGGGGCCCAAAGTGTGCAAAGAAAATATCCCTCACACCATTACACCACTCCACTATCAGCTTGAACCATTGATACAAGGCAAGATGGATGCTTTCATGTTGTTTACGTCAAATTCTGACCCTGCTATGTGAATGTCACAGCTGAAATTAAGAATCATCAGACCAGGCAACATTTTTCCATTCTTCTATTGTCCAATTTTGGTGAGCCTGTGTGAACTGTAGCGTCAGTTTCCTGTTCTTAGCTGACAGGAGTGGCACCCAGTGTGGCCTTCTGCTGCTGTAGCCCATCTGCTTCAAGGTTTGATGTGTTGCGCATCCAGAGATGGTATTTTGCATACCTTGGTTGTAACAAGGGTTATTTGAGTTACTGTTGCCTTTCTATCATCTTGAACCAGTCTACCCAGTCTCCTCTGACATCAACAAGGCATTTTCATCTACACAATTGCCACTCACTGGATATTTTTTCTTTTTCAGATCATTCCCTGTAAACCCTAGAAAGGGTTGTTTGTGAAAATCCCAATAGATCAGCAGTTTTTGAAATACTCAGACCAGCTCATCTGGCACCAACAACCATGCCATGTTCAGTTATTTAAATCCTCTGTCTTCCCCATTCTGATGCTCAGTTTGAACTTCAGCAAGTCGTCTTCACCACGTCTAGATGCCTATATGCATTGTGTTGCTGCCATGTGATTGGCTGATTAGCAATTTGCAATAATAAAGTGGCCAGTGAGTGTATATAAGTGTGTGTGTGTGTACATTCAACAAGTCAAGTACATTCAACATGATCGCAAGACTCCTCAAAGAAAGAGTCAGTCTGCCAAACCGCAAACAACATGGGATGGGACAGCTTGCTCCCTAGTGAATGGCAAAAGCTCACATCATTGCATGACCTACTGCTGCCTTTTGCAGAACATACTAAAACCCTCCAGAGTGACACCATGTCCATGTCCCTGGCAGTTCCTGCCCTCGGTCTGCTCAGCCATCTTGAGGACTTCAAACAGAACACTAGCTGCCAAGACCTTGCCACAATTGCACAGAGAACGAAAGGGAGTGTGAACCAGCGGTTTGCTTCATTCTTAGATACAACTGACGAAATGTTCTCTCCACTTGCAGCAGCTGCTTGTTTTGTCACCCCTATGGTCTGTGAAACCCTTGTTGATGTGGCGGATGAGAATATTCAGCAACTGCTTAAAAAGGCAGAGTAGTATCCTGCAAGAAAATCCACATTGCCACACACACAACTTGAGGAATTGTCTGAAGAAGATGATGTGGTAGAACTATCACAGGAAGTTGGAGATGCACCGCCACCGGCATCCACATCTAAGCAGCCAGTCTTTCGTTTTCTTTCTAAATGCCGCAGAAGACCCGGGCAGAGGATCTCCCCAAACAGCATAGAGCAGCAGATCATAAAATATAAGGAAGAGCTGTTGCCATCAGTGAGGACTCGGTCTCGGAGTACACCACAACAGAATTTTGGCTGTCGAAGAGTGACACTTTTTATCACCAGCTAAAACCTTTTGCATTAGACCTGCTGGCTATGCCAGCTTCTCAAGCCTTTGCAGAGAGGGTATTCAGTGTTACAGGTGACCTCTCTAGAGGTCGGCGGAATAGAGCAAGGGTCATGTTGGCACGAAGTGCTTTCCTTAACCACTTCAATACCAGGCACTTAGACACCTTCCTGCCCAGACCAATTTTCAGCTTTCAGCGCTGTTGCAGTTTGAATGACAATTGCGCGGTCATGCTACACTGTACCCAAACTACATTTTTATCATTTTGTTCCCACAAATAGAGCTTTCTTTTGGTGGTATTTGATCACCTCAATAAAAAAAGACCGAAAATTTTGAAAAAAATAAAAGTTTTGCTTTTGTTTCTGTTAAAAAAAATTGTAAATAAGTAAGTTTTCTCTTTCACTGATGGGCACTGATAAGGCGGCACTGACAGGCACTGATACGTCGGCACCGATGAGGTGGCACCAATGAGCGGGCACTGACGATGGGCACTGATATGCGGCACTGATGGGCACTGGTAGGCGGCACTGATGTGTGGCACTGATATGCAGCACTGATGGGCATTGATAGGCGGCACTGATGGGTGGCACTGGTTGGCACTGATGGGCGACACTGATGGGCAATGAAAGGCGGCACTGCTGGGCAGGCACTGATAGGCGGCACTGATGGGCACTGATAGGCGGCACTGCTGGGCACTGATACCTGGCACTGATGGGCACTGATACGCGGCACTAAAATGAGGCACTGATGGGCATCCCTGGTGGCACTGGCAGTGGTAGGCATTGCAGTGGTCACTGACTGGCAGCTGCCTGGGCACACAGTGGCATTTCCCTGGTGGTCTAGGGGCATACCTGGTGGTCCAGTGTGGATCGCTTCCCTGGTGGTCCTGGGCGGCTTCCCTGGTGGTCCTGGGTAGGATCCGAGGGGGGGCTGTGCTGATAAACAATCAGCACAGACCCCCCCTGTCAGGAGAGCAGCCGATCGGCTCTCCTCTACTCGCGTCTGTCAGACGTGAGTGAGGAAAAGCCGATCACCGGCTCCTCCTATTTAAATCGTGATCAGCCGTGATTGGACACGGCTGATCATGTGGTAAAGCGTCTCCGTCGGAGACTCTTTACCTAGATCGGTGTTGCAGGGTGTCAGACTGACACCCCGCAACAACGATTGCCGCGATGCGCGCCCCCGGAGGCGCGCAGCGGCTCGATATTCCTGATCACGTCATATGACATCCGATCAGGAATATCAAACCACTTTGCCGCCGTCATTCTGTAATAGGGCGGGCGGCAAGTGGTTAAAATGAATACAAACAAATAGGAGTGTTTTATTATTCTCCAAGTATTTCTATGTCTAACATAAGAAGCATACCTAATACTTGTGGGTTGTGCTTATTACGATAGGAAGAATCAATAATTCAACAGTTTTAATTGTCAGTTAAATTTGTAGGAAAAATGCACAGGCTGAGGCTCAGGCTACAAATGCCATTAGTATGTGGATTCTGGAACAATAACAAGTCAACCACCACTTTTTATCAACTTGTTGACTATCTCTTTCTCTTAGCATTGACAAAATTGACAATATAGGTAAATATCTCACTAATGAAAAAGAAAAATAGATCAGTAACGGTAATGGACGGTCAAATAGGGCAGCCTTTGAGCCTTACCTTGCGCAGGGGTCCCGCCCCAGTAGTCTTTTAGTGTGATATTTACCTCTATTATTGTCTATGTGAATGCTGAGAGAGAGAGAGGGAGTTGATAAAAAGTGGTGACTGTTATAATCCAGGAAATCCACACACTAATGGCATTATTGTAGACTGTGCACTTTTTCTTTGAATGTATCTGAAAATTAGAACTGTTGAAATAATAAAATGACAGTAAACTTATTCTTACTGTAGAAATAAGCATTACCCTCAAGTATTGGTTTACTATGCTGTGCCTGTGTGAGACAGGCAGTAACAGTGTCTGTTCAGTCACTCACTGCAGTGTGCTGTGCTGTACTTGGCCATGTACAACTATGGCCAAAATGACACCAATATTAATTTTGACAATGTCTGCCAGTGCCAGTGCTGCCTGCTTCAGTCTTTTTAGATCTTTTTGTGTCAGATGTATCTGGTATACATGATCTGACATTTGTGTCATCATTGTATCCGGTAAAGCAATGCATAAGTGCCAAATGCTTTTATTGACAATTACATGAGGTTTATGCAAAGAGTCAATATTTGCAGAGTTGAGTTGAGTTGACCCTTCTATTTCAAGACCTCTGCTGCAAATTGCCCTGGGCCTGACATTCGTGGCATCATTGGCAATGTGTTGTCATTGTCAATCAACTTCTGTGCCATCCTGATACCTGACAGATCTGACTGGCACCGTTCCGCCACTGGCACTGCCCATTCTTGCATAATCAATGCTTGCAGCTTCTCAGAATTTGTGGGTTTTTTTGGTTCCCTCACCCTCAGCAGCCTCTTGAGGTCGGATTGAAAGGATTAAGGTCTGGGTAGTTTCCTGGCCATGGACCGAAAATTTCAGTTTTTTGTTCCCACTTCCCCAAACCACATAGTTATCACTTTTGCCTTATGGTAAGGAGCTCCATCATGCTGGAAAAGGCATTGTTGTTCATCACCAAACTAGATGGTTAGGAGAAGTTGTTCTCGGAGCCTGAGGATGTTTTTGTACCATTTATTCATGGTTGTGGGCCCACCACTCCCTTGGCTGAGAAGCAGTCAACTGCACACATGAATGGTCTCAGAATCAGGATGCTTTACTGTTGGCATGACAGTCACGCAAAGTGTTCCTATTTTTTGGGGGGTTTTTTTGGTATTTTTTCATTACCCTTTTGTGAAAACGGCAAACGATTTTAAAAAAAGATGTTATATAATGACTAAATCTGTGTCTGTAGTGCATGTACAAACCTAACCATTAATAACAACATATTTGATTTTTCACTAGAGCAGCAGTATATAATGAGTTTGGAAATTGTAGAGAAATGCTTAAATAATGCATTACAATTTAACTACACCCATTAGATTATTTTAGACAACTAAAATGAGTTGAGTTTTAGTCGACTAAAATTAGTCGACTGAAAGTCGATTAAAATTAACTGGAGATTTAGTCGACTAAATACGACTAAAACACTTGCAGAAGACTAAAATAGGACTAAAACTAAAATGCCATTTTAGTCCTAAGACTAAAACAAAATCAAAATTTTCTGCCAAAATTAACACTGGGGATTCAGGCCCAGCAGATTTCCTCATTAGTGCCCAGTAGCTCCACACCTGACAGTTAATTATGAAACCACTCCCATTAGACCTACTCAGAACAGAGTCATAGAGAAACACACATGGATTTCTTCAAAATGACAAAAGGTAGGAATCTGAAACAAAGTTTGTTATAATCCTCACAGTGTACATAGATCACCCGGGGGGAATGTTTTTTTCTCAACAAAAGTGAAGTTACGCTGTAAGGCAATCCCTGGAAACACAATTTTTTTTCTAGAAGCCTATCCTACCTCCAACTAACAACTGAACTTTAGTTTTCTTCATCAGCTCATCCGCCACATTTATTACCTTTTGTATCACTTGACCCTGCCTTTTAAGTTGTAAGCTCCAATGAGCAGGTTCCTCTTGTTTTAAACAGTATTGTCACAGTACAAACAAAAAAAATGTTGGAGTTCTATAGTAATAATAGTAATATTACTAATTAGTAATAGAAATATTATAATAAATATATGTATATCCATACACAACTGTACAAAAGTTTTAGGTAGGAGCCAGGCCAGGAGGCGGGACTGTGAGTGACTGCGAGCACTGAGTACACAGGAGATCCCGGCTCTGTGTAATCCGGCACCGATGAGGCTGCAGATGGGCACTGAGCAGACTGCATTAATGGGCCATGGTGAGACTGCAGATGGGCACTGAGCAAGCTGCATTGATGGGCAAAGGTGAGGCTGCAGATGGGCACTGAGCAGACTGCATTAATGGGCCATGGTGAGACTGCAGATGGGCACTGATCAGGCTGCATTAATGGGCAATGGTGAGGCTGCAGATGGGCACTGAGCAGACTGCATTAATGGGCCATGGTGAGACTGCAGATGGGCACTGAGCAGACTGCATTAATGGGCCATGGTGAGACTGCAGATGGGCACTGAGCAGGCTGCATTAATGGGCAATGGTGAGACTGCAGATGGGCACTGAGCAAGCTGCATTGATGGGCAAAGGTGAGGCTGCAGATGGGCACTGGTCAGGCTGCAATGATGGGCACTGGTCAGGCTGCATTGATGTGCATTGACCCTTATTTTCTTTTAAAGTTCTTTATTTAAAACGTAATTTTATTCCCCTCAAACTTCCCTCTTAAAAGGTGCGTGTTATACGCCGATAAATACAGTATTTACACTAGCTAAATTTAAAATAAATGTAATCTTTTTTGTTTAGCGTGAACGCATATACTCTTTTTTCGTTATATATCTATCTGGAGTACAGCCTTAAACCGTTACAATGGCACTGTTCTACCTATAGGTGCTTTGGAAAGGAACAGACTGTCAATTTTGTGTGCTGACACAAGAAGTAACATGACTAGGCCTAGCCATGTATAAAGATACAAATTGTGCATTCCTTAGCTCAGTGTACTACAGTGCCTTGAAATAGTATTCATACCCCTTGAAATTTTCCACATTTTGTTACAACCAAAAACTTAAATGTATTTTATTGGGATTTTATGTAATAGACCAACACAAAGTAGCACATAATTGTGCTACTTTGGAAGGAAAATTATAAATGGTTTTGATTTCTTTTTTACAAATAAATATGTGAAAAGTGTGGGGTGCATTTGTATTCAGCCCCCCTGAGTCAATACTTTGTAGAACCACCTATCGCTGCAATTACAGCTGAAAATCTTTTTGGGGATGTCTCTACCAGCTTTGCACATCTAGAGAGTGACATTTTTGCCCATTATTCTTTATAAAATAGCTCAAGCTCTGTCAGATTGGATGGAGAGCATCTGTGAACAACAATTTTCAAGTCTTGCCACAGATTCTCAATTGGATCTAGGTCTGGACTTTGACTGGGCCATTCTAACACGTGAATATGCTTTGATCTAAACCATTCCATTGTAGCTTTGGCTGCATGTTTAGGGTTGTTGTCCTGCTGGAAGGTGAACCTCCGCCACAGTCTCGGTCTTTTGCAGACTCTAACAGGTTTTCATCTAAGTTTGCCCTGTATTTGGCTTCATCCATCTTCCCATCAACTCTGACCAGCTTCCCTGTCCCTGCTGAGGAAAAGCATTCCCACAACAAGATGCTGGCATCACCATGTTTCACGGTGGTGATGGTGTGTTTATGGTTATGTTCAGTGTTAGTTTTTCGCCACACATAGCATTTTGCTTTTAAGATAAAAAGTAAAATTTTGGTCTCATCTTACCAGAGCATCTTCTTCCATGTGTTTGCTGTGTCCCCCACATGGCTTCTCGCAACTGCAAACGGGACTTCTTATGGCTTTCTTTTAACAATGGCTTTCTTCTTGCCACTCTTCCATAAAGGCCAGATTTGTGAAGTACACGTGGATAGTTGTCCTGTGGACAGATTCTCCCACCCGAGCTGTGCATCTCTGCAGCTCCTCCAGAGTTACCATGGGCCTCTTGACTGCTTCTCTGATTAATGCTCTCCTTGCCCAGCCAGTCAGTTTAGGTGGGTGGCCATTTCTTAGTAGGTTTGCAGTTGGGCTATACTCTTTGTATTTTCCGGTGATGTATTGAACAGTGCTCCATGAGATGTTTAAAGCCTGGGATATTTTTCTATATCTTAACCCTGCTTTAAACTTCTCCAAAACTTTATCCCTGACCTGTCTGGTGTGTTCCTCTGCCTTCATGATACTGTTTGTTCACTAAGGTTCTCTAACAAACGTCTCAGGGCTTCACAGAACAGTTGTATTTATACTGAGATTAAATTACACATAGGTGGATTCTATTTACTAATTAGGTGACTTCTGAAGTCAATTGGTTCTGCTAGATTTTAATTATGGGTATCAGAGTAAAGGGTGCTGAAAAAAATTAGAAAACCATTTATCGTTTCCGTTCCACTTCACAATTATGTGCCACTTTGTGTTGGTCTATCACATACAATCCCAATAAAATACATTTACTTTTTTGGTTGTAACATGACAAAATGTGGAAAATTTTCAAAGGGTGTGAATACTTTTTCAAGGCACTGTATGTTCTTTAAAAAGTCTACATATCAAAAATGTGTTGCATCAGCATTTCTGTATAAAATGACAATTAATTCTCACAGAGACATCTGAGTTTTATTTCATGGACATGCTTTTGTTTAATTATATTATTACACATAAGTAGAAATAAAACTGATTTATTGGAAATCTTGAGTGCACATGTTTTTGGGGAAGAAATAGCCAAATACTTTTAACATCATGTGTACTAAATGATCCCTTAATGGCATTTTATGGAGACATATTGATATGAGTTTGTTTTACTAAGTTTTATTCACTTGGGTCAAAATGACTGTTTGGCTGAAGTAAACTGTATTGTTTGCTGCTTTCTAAATTTATGGAAGCTCCTTTAACACCCTAAATCTTGATATATATAAAAGTACAGTAAAATGTGCACATTTTAATATTTGACTACTCCCAGTTGTCTGTGTATATACCTGAAACTGACATTATAATACTGTAGAAAACTAAAGAAAAAATCGGACCTTTGTCCACCACCGAGCACATGTCCAAACGCAGCAATCTTTCTCAAACTGGTCAATAACGATCTGGATAAGCTTAGAATAAAACAACAGGAACCCTCCAACCTCAACCCAAAAGAATTAGAGGCACTACATTCCCTAAAGGCCAATGATACCATTACCATTAAGCCCTCGGACAAGGGTGGCAATGTTGTGGTGTTAGACAATCACCAATACATCATGATGTGTAGGAAAATTCTCAACAATGCAGACTGGTATCGTCGTATGCCAGTCTCCATTGTTGAGAAGTATAACAAAGAATTTTACGCTTTGGTCGACTCCGCTTTCCTTAGCCATACCATTAGTAAGACTACCTGGACTTTTGTGAGAAACAATTTCCCCAAGACCCCTACGTTTTATGCACTCCCCAAAGTGCACAAGAATCTCAAAGACCCGCCCGGCAGGCCGATTATCTCCGGTGTAGGCTCAATAAGCGAGAATGCCAGTAAACTCATAGATGAACATCTTAGACCTTTTGTGGTATCTCTAGCATCCTATGTAAAGGACACTAGCCATTTCTTACAAATTCTGGACCACCTTCCTGTCTCGGAGAAAGCCCTCCTTGTCACCATTGACGTGGAGACACTCTATAGCTCCATTCCACATGTATTGGGTCTGGCAGCAATCAGACATATACTTCAGAGTGATACGCACTCTGATCCCAGTTATAATGAATTCATCATCGAGCTGCTCGAGTACATCCTCACCCACAATGTTTTCACCTTTCTCGGCTCCCACTACCTCCAGGTGCAGGGAGTGGCGATGGGGACATGTTGTGCCCCGTCGTACGCTAACCTGTACCTGGGGGAGTGGGAGAAAGCCCTCTTTTCAGATGGGAACCTCACTCATTATACCAACTACATCCAAGCGTGGCATCGATACATAGACGACATTTTTGTCGTATGGGAGGGTCCCCCGGATGTACTCGAGCAGTTCGTATTTCGGATGAATAAGAATGATTTTAATCTGACGTTTACCATGTCCTTTGACAACACTCATGTAACTTTCTTAGATATTGAAATCTTCAAGGATGGACAGGGCAGACTTTCCACCAAATTATTTAGAAAAAGCACTGCCGGTAATACCATATTACACGCTACCAGTTTTCACCCTAAACCTTTAATTGACTCCATACCCTACTCCCAATACATCAGGATCAAGCGCAATTGTACAGACAACGACAACTTTCTTACAGAAGCTGCTGCCCTTCGAGATAGACTGTTACTACGCGGCTACTCTCACAAATCTCTTAAAAGAGCGTTTCAGAAAGCCTTTAACAAACCCAGACAAACACTTCTCCACCCTACTAAACAACAAAAAGACTCCTACCCACTTAGCATCATTACAACATATCACCAGCAACATCGCCAAACTAAAAGAATAATCGAGAAATACTGGCACCTACTGGCCCTGGACCCCAACCTGGGCCATTTGGTCCCGGAAAAGCCCAACTTTACTTTTAGAAGAGCTACCTCCATTGGCGACCATATCACCAAAAGTGAGTTTAGACCATCTACAATCCACTGCAAATATAGGGGTACTTTTGCCTGTGGCTCATGCCACTATTGTGGCTACATGCTTACCCACAAAAACCCTACTCTCTCTAACGGGAAACCCTTCTTTCCTAAACACTTCGCAAACTGCAGAACCACTGGAGTGGTTTATCTACTCCAGTGTAACTGCGGCTGTTTCTATATAGGAAAGACCAAACTTGAATTTTGGCGACGAGCTTACAGACATATTTTGTCTATGAAAACAGCTGACCCCGACCTACCCCTTGGCCGACATGTAACCTTGGTACATGGAGGAAAATTTCCCTCCATTAAATTTTTAATTTTGGACCGCATACATCCTAGCCCCAGAGGGGGCGACTGGAATAAAATTTTACTCCAGAGAGAACTCAAATGGATCCACCTACTTAAGGCCACCACACCTCCAGGCCTCAATGAAGCGGTTTGTTTCAAGCCCTTCTTACAAGGCTTTAATTCCGGAGGTATGGAAAAATAGGGTCATGGCCATCTTAAAGGATATTTCTGTTTTCTTAATAGTTTACGTATTTGTTACAGCTCTTGGTTTTTCCTGAACCTTTGTACACCAAGCTGTACGTGTGTCTTATACATGCTCCCCCCCCTTTCTCCTCCCTTCCCCCTTCCCCTCTCCCCCCCCCCAAAAAAAAAACCCCCTCCCCCCCATCCTTCCATTATACATGCACTTGCCTCCCCCCCCTACATATTTACTTCTTTTTAGTTGGTACCATGTATCTAGACACACAGCCAGCTTGGTCGCTTCCCTTTGATATTTTCCCTCCCCCTATTTTTTGTTTTCTTTGCTCTTATAATAGCAATACGTTGTATTCATGTTTGTCATCTATTCCTTAGAGTGGTAATGTATAGGATATATTCATGTCTGCTACTTACCTTCTGCCACTATGCGTTTATGTCTGTTGTACATATTTGCACATGCACATCTTTCATATGTATTGAAACTACTTGGTTGTTGCTCATTGTTGTCTTATTGTGTAATAATCTATTATGCTTACTGTTCCATGCAGCAACTTACAATTCCCAGTCTTATGTAAGGCCCCCCCCCCCTTTTCTTGCCCCAATATTATAAAACTGATTTGGGTGTAGGCCACTCATCTATTCCTCATTGTTGTTTCATATTTACTCTTCCTCTCCTTTTCTCATCCCCTTCCCCCTTTCCCTGCCTCCTCATACTTGGAGGAATACACTAAAGTAATTTTTTGTGACTGGGCAGTAGTCACTCCACCTTATTGATATGTATCTTTGTTATGTTTCTTTGTGCGATTTACTGTGACATGTTCTCCTTCTCCCCGCCCCCCTCGGGGCGTGTCTGGCCAGAGCGGCTGCCCGGCACGGTAAGCCGCCACAGGAATTTCTTGGGCGGCGCTTAGTGAGGTACTTGGGCGCTTTTCCAGCTCACGCCCACTGCCTCCATGTTGACACTCCAGGCGAGCATGCGCTCTCGCCGGAGTGTCACTTCCGTGCCGGTGGGGCGGGTGTGCGTGACGCTGCTCCAAACGCCGTGCGCACTCGCGGTTGGGGCGGCGCCGCGCACGCTTGCCTCGGGGGGTCAGTACAGTGCGTCCCGGCTTACGCTGCTCACAACACAGCTGTGCCTCATCTCTGACGCCGGCTGATTGTGGCAGCCATGCTATTTATACCAGCCTCACTCACTTCCTACCAAGACGCTACACATACTGGACGCTTGGCTGTGAGATTGTTATCATGCACCTTTTAAGGTATGACTTTCCATTCATCTCTTCTCATTTTCCTTCACTTTAGCATTTTTGTTCCCAGATACTTTTAATACTCCCCTGCTTAGCTGTACCAGCTATACACTACCAGTCCTTAGCCAGCTCTTACTCTGGTCCCTGCAAGCTATCGTAAATATTCTTATATAGGCTTTGCATTAATATATTTGTCCTTTTAAAACTCCATATATTATGGTATTGCTTCTAATTTTTTCATTTCACCTGCTACAGAATATGCATTATGGATATTTCCAATACGCATGTTTAGCATATCTACCTGTTGTGCGCACTACTATGTATTTATTTTATATATTTTGTTTAACTTTAAACTTAAATCCATATATACATACATTTGTATGTTGCCACTAGGGTACAAGATGAGCTGGACCTCCCCGTTGTTGCTCTCCTTGATGTGACTCATTTTTGATGCACTCTAATATATACATATTATCCCTTATATTCTCTCCTTTATGAACCTCATTTTTACTAAACCATTTATCCATACATTCAGTCATTACTTCCAATCCACCTACTATGGACCCTATCTTAAGGTCCTTTCTATATTCTCTTATTTTTTAGGGACGCCTTCTTGTGACCTCAGCACGCCGCTCTGGTTTGTACGCGCCCAGGTCGGGCGGGACGGGAGTATTGCCATACCCCCCCATGGTGACTGCAGCCTACCAAACCTGCATTTTTCACCGTCTAAGTATTCTTGTCTACACCAGCTATAACACGTATACTTACTGCCATACTCTGCCCCTCCTCCATGGCTCTTCTTGCTTTTAAAAAATTTTTTACAAGCAAATAATTATATATATCTTCAGGTAGGTGATGAACTCATCACCCCAACCCCCCATCGAATATTATCTAGAGCTTTATCCATTACCTTATCTCCTTTCTCTTTCTTATTTCTCTCTCCATCAGCCTAGATCAACCCTCTCTCTCAGATTATGCCCTTGAAGAAGGATTGTACAGATATTAAGTACCCCGAAACGCGTCGGGCTTGAGAAGAGCTTTTCATCACAACTTGTTTTGTTTGCTTATCATGGCTATCATGTAGTTTTCACTATGTTAGTTTAGATATTTACTGCTTGTTTTTATCAAAGTGTACCTGTCAATACGAATAAAATTTATACCTTTTTTACAAATGCCCTTTATTCTCTACACACTTTACTATTTTTTACCTTTGCAAGTGCCAGGAAAGTCCACCCAGGGGAACCCCTTTGTTTTGTGTCTAAGTTTTATTCACTTGGGTCAAAATGACTGTTTGGCTGAAGTAAACTGTATTGTTTGCTGCTTTCTAAATTTATGGAAGCTCCTTTAACATCCTAAATCTTGATATATATAAAAGTACAGTAAAATGTGCACATTTTAATATTTGACTACTCCCAGTTGTCTGTGTATATACCTGAAACTGACATTATAATACTGTAGAAAGAGGCAGAGTTTATGAGACTGCCACCTGGGTTTCATTTGTCATTTCTGGGTAACGTTTTTGTGGTCCACAAATGTTCTCATTTGCAGTGATGATGTGTTTGCTTAAAATCTTCATTTATTCACCCTTCTCTTTTTCATAACTGGTCACTTTGTGCCCTTCTTGCCCTCCTACCCTTTTATCTTTTGACTGTTACTTATATTAACTTTACCTTTTTAAAATGATTGATACGATTTAATATACCAGTTGGCTTCAAGAGGACCAAACAATATCCTAAACCTGCTTTTCTTAATTAAATTTCCTCCAGAGGTTGTAGTAGGATTAATCTCCCACCTACACTGACCATCAGGGTAATGGGGAACTATACTGACCATCAATGTAAGGGGGCACTACATTGACCATTGATGTAAGGGGGCACTTTTTCACTGACCACTAGTGTAAGGGGACACATCAATTTTTTTTTAACAGCATGTGTTTCTTTTCTAAACCATTATTTTCATTTAATTTTCCATGATTGTTATTGAAAACATTTTGTTGTATAAAACAGGGAGATGTTGTAAAATGATGCAACTGGTCTCAGATACTCTAGGTACCCCATATAGTATATTCTTTTATTTATTCCTATCTTCAACTTACATATCACACTAATGTGTCATCATAAACTGTATATAGTTTATAATACAGGCAGTCTATTGACGTCATCCCCTTTCCTCGTTCCCAGTGCGCTCTTATGAGCGCACCTCAGGGAAAATCTGTGTTGGCCGTGTCCCTTGGACTCGGCCAATCACAGATCGCTGTAAATGGCCAATCACAGCAGCTGTTTACAGCGCAATCGGTGGTGCCAATGAGAGATGATCTCAAATGTAAACAATTGAGATCATCTCTCATTGCCGGCTCTCTCTCCTCACACAGAGACAGCGTGTGAGGAGAGAGAGCTTCTGTGAACAGTGTGTGAGTAAAATTGTCAGTCTAAAACACAAAGTGTACCCAAAAAAGTGCCCAACAGTGCCCAGAGTGACATCTATCTAGTGCCATCTGTGCCCACTTGTGTCATAAGTGCATCATCTGTGCCATCTGTGCCTGTCTGTGACCATCTGCAATCAGTGTGCATCTGTGCCACCTCATCAGTGCCCATCTGTGCCACCTCATCAGTGCCCATCTGTGCCATCTCATCAGTGCCCATCTGTGCCACCCCATCAGTGCCCATCTGTACCAATCAGTGCCCATCTGTGCCGCCTCATCAGTGCACATCTGTGCCGCCTCATCAGTGCCCATTTGTGCCACCTCAACAGTGCCCATCTGTGCCACCTCAACAGTGCACATCTGCACCAATCAGTACCCATCTGTGCCACCTCATCAGTGCACATCTGTGCAATCAATCAGTGCACATCTGTGCCGCCTCATCAGTGCCTATCTGTGCTGCCTCATCAGTGCCCATCTGTGCCGCCTCATCAGTGCCCATCTGTGCCACCTCACCAGTGCCACATCAGGGCATATCTGTGCCCACCTGTGCCACCTCATTAGTGCACATCTGTGCAATCAATCAGTGCACATCTGTGCTGCTTCCTCAGTGCCCATCTGTGCTGCCTCAGTGCCCATCTGTGCCACCTCGTCAGTGCCCATCTGTGCCACCTCGTCAGTGCCCATCTGTGCCGCCTCATCAGTGCCCATCTGTGCTGCCTCATCAGTGCCCATCTGTGCGATCAGGGCCCATCTGTGCCGCCTCATCAGTGCACACCTGTGCAATCTCATAACCACCAGCAGCCATGTCCAAAAAAAGCTTTTCCACCGAGGAGGCATACCAAATTCTTTCCACGGCCGATGAGAGCAACGGGAAGCTCTTTTTCATGTTCCCTTTCCAATTCGGATTCTGAGTCTGACGTAAATTACGAGCCAGTCCTCAGTAGTGGAACACTAACAGACTCAAGAAATTCAGCCCGCCAAACTAAGGCGTTCTGTTGAGGAGGCAGTGGCATCCACCAGCACCGCAGTGGCATCCACTAGCACCACAGTGCCATCCACCAGCACCGCAGTGCCATCCACCAGCACCGCAGTACCATCCACCAGCACTGCAGTACCTCGGCAAGAAAGGCCAAGTACCAGTGGGGTGTCACCTCAGCCCCAAAGGGTTAGGTCCCATGCCAGCCTTCCTTATGCCCTTCAGAACCCCTTGTGGCTTCCTCCTAATTCAGGAGAAGCTAGCATTCCCCCTTTCCCTGCCCAGCCAGGAGTCCAGGTGGACACAGAGAATTTTACCCCAATAATTTTTTTCATTTAATTTTTACGGAGGACATGTTGGTGTCAATTGTGGCCCAGTGCAACCTGTATGCACAGCAATTTATTTTGCAAAATCCCACATCATATTATGCCCATCCCTACGAGTGGAGAGACCTAACAGTGGAGGAGTTCAAGGTTTTTTTGGGCCTCACATTTAATATGGGACTCACCAAAAAAAATGAATTACGTTCCTATTGGTCAACCCACCCCCTCCACCACATGCCACTCTTCTCCGTGGTAATGCCCAGAACCAGGTATCTGATGATAATGAGGTTCCTACATTTCAGTGAAAATACCCAGTGCCCTCCCCAAAATGACCCAAATTATGACAGGCTTTACAAAATTCGGCCAATATTAAATTATTTTTCTGAAGTATTCCCCCAGCTGTTCACCCCGGATCAAAACATATGTGTGGATGAGTCCCTTATTAAACTTAGTGGCAGGCTTAAAATTAAGCAATTTATCCCCAGCAAAAGGGCCCGCTATGGGGTGAAGGTGTACAGACTTTGTGACCGAGCCACAGGGTACACATATGCCTTCATAGTGTACGAAGGGAAAGACACCCATCTGCAGCCCCCTAATTGCCCGGACTACTTGGGAACCAACGGGAAAGTTGTTTGGGACCTCATATACCCTCTACTGGAGAAAGGCTACCACCTGTATTTAGACAACTTCTACACTTCTCTGCCCCTGTACCACAACCTTCACCGGAAGAAGACGCAAGCATGTGGCACGATAAAAAAGAATCGGAAGGGCTTTCCTCAAAGTCTTGTTAATAAGAAGTTGAGAAAAGGAGAAACGGCAAGTCTGTGTACCAAAGAGATTCTGGCAGTGAAGTGGAGGGACAGAAGGGATGTGTACATGTTGTCTTCCATCCACAATAACACCTATGTGGAAATCCCCAGAAGGAATGGCCCCATCCGAAAACCAACATGCATCCATGAATACAATTTGTTTATGGGGGGAGTCGACTTCAACGATCAAATGTTGGAACCATACCTTGTCACAAGACGGACATACCATTGGTACAAAAAAGTAGCAATTTATTTTTTAATTGGCCATATTCAATTCTATATCATTTACCGCAACTCCACCCAAAACCCCCAACCCTTCCTTGGGTATCAGGAGGAAATTTACACTGCCCTTATTTTCCCGAACGGCCCACCAGAAAACATCCGATCAGATGTTGTTAGTTGACTCTCCGAACGCCACTTTCCAGATAAACTCCCTCACACCAACAGGCCAAAGACGCCAAAAAAGATGTAAGGTATGTACCAGAGCAGGAGTCATAAGAGACACATCTTATTATTGTGCACAATGTCCTTCCCAACCAGGCCTCTGCATAGGTTAATGTTTCCGCCGTTACCATACTTCACTAAATTATTAGTGAAGTATGGTAAACGTAATCCTCAGTTCCTGCCTTCACACCCCTTATGCCACTGCCTGCTCTGAAACTGACCCTGGCTTGTCATTCGACCACGCTTCTGCCCGCCGATTTTGTACCTACCGCTGCCTGATCTGGAACTGACCCTGGACTGTTATTCGACCATGCTTCTGCCTAACGATTCTGTACATACCTCTTCCTGATCTGGAACTGACCTTGGACTGTTTGACCATGCCTGCCTCTTGGACTGATCTTGTACCCTGCAACTGGACTAATGGGATTCAACACAGGGGTCTCACATATGTGAGGGGCTCCAGAATAGTTTTTCTGGATGAAGAAAACAATTTTCTTTGTTTTCTCATTCCTAGATTAGGGTCTGGAGACTCGGAGGCTTCAAAGAGATTTGGGTGGGAGAAGCCTCTACCCCTGTCCCCATTCTGTCCTGAACGAGGCCCTACTTCTGCCTGCTGCCCGTAGGACTTACTGCTGTCATGCCTCTGTTTGTCGCACTGACCACAGCACATGGACCATGTTCCTGCCTACTACCAAGACCAATATTTTGGCACTGCTGACAATCTCTGCCTGCACTGACCCTGCACTGCACTGACCTATGGCTGCTGCCTGTACTTACTATGGACAGTATTCCTGCCTGCTGCCTGAAAAATTGTGTTTGCTGTTGCTGACCAAGTCCCTGCCTGCTGCCTGGACCAGTGCTATCCTCCTGTGGACAATTGTGCTACTAAAACCACAGGTAATCTTTTGTTTACCCTTTGCTCAGCATAATGTATTTTGGGGTGTAATTCTTGGTATGTGCATGCTATGTGTCCCTGGAACACCTGGGAAATATCTTATAAACAGACAACTTTGTGTAAAAAAAAATGCATTTTCATTTTTTTCCACATTTTCCAAAAACTTCTGGAAAAAAATGAACCGTTCAAAAGACTCATTAAGCCTCATAGATTATACGTTGGGGTGTTAGCTTTCAAAAATGGGGTCATTTTGTGGGCGCTTACATTGTCCTGGTGCTCCAGGGCCTTCAAAAATGTAATAGGTGGGTGAGAAATGAAATGTGTAATTTATGCTCGTAGAACGCCTGAAGGTGCTACTTCAATGTTAGGCCTCTGTATGTGGTCAGGCTGTGTAAAAGTCTCACACATGTGGTATCGTTATACTCAGGAGGAGTAGCAGAATGTGTTTTGGGGTGTTATTTTTGCTATGTAAATGCTATGTGTTGGGAATATCTTATAAACTGACAACTTTGTGTAAAAAAAAAATGCGTTTTCATTTTTTTCCACATTTTCCAAAAACTTCTGGAAAAAAATGAACCGTTCAAAAGACTCATTATGCCTCATAGATTATACATTGGGGTGTGTGCTTTCCAAAATGGGGTCATTTTGTGGGCATTTCCATTGTCCTGGTGCTCCAGGGCTTTCAAAAGTGTAATAGGTGGGTGAGAAATGAGATGTGTAATTTATGCTCCTAGAACACCTGAAGGTGCTACTTCAATGTTAGGCCTCTGTATGTGGTCAGGCTGTGTAAAAGTCTCACACATGTGGTATCGTTTTACTCAGGAGGAGTAGCAGAATGTATTTCGGGGTATTATTTTCACTATGTTAAATGCTATGTGTTGGAAATATCTTATAAACAGACAACTTTGTGTAAAAAAAAATGTGTTTTCATTTTTTCCCACATTTTCCAAAAACTTATGGAAAAAAATTAACCGTTCAAAAGACTCATTATGCCTCATAGATTATACGTTGGGGTGTTTGCTTTCCAAAATGGGGTCATTTTATGGGCGTTTCCATTGTCCTGGTGCTCCAGGGCCTTTAGGTGGGTGAGAAATGAGATGTGTAATTTATGCTCCTAGAACACCTGAAGGTACTACTTCAATGTTAGGCCTCTGTATGTGGTCAGGCTGTGTAAAAGTCTCACACATGTGGTTTTGTTTTACTCAGGAGGAGTAGCAGAATGTATTTCCGGGTGTTATTTTTGCTATGTAAATGCTATGTGTTGGAAATATCTTATAAACAAGCAATTTTTTATTTAAAAAAATGCGTTTTCATTTTTTTTCCACATTTTCCAAAAACTTCAGGAAAAAAATGAACCGTTCAAAAGACTCATTATGCCTCATAGATTATACATTGGGGTGTTAGCTTTCCAAAATGGGGTCATTTTGTGGGCGTTTCCATTGTCCTGGTGCTCTAGGGCCTTCAAAAGTGTAATAGGTAGTCAACAAGTTAGATGGGTAATTTATGCTCCTTAAACACCTGATGATGCTCCCTGCATGTTGGGCCTCTGTATGTGGCCAGTTAGTGAAAAAGTCCCACACATGTGGTATTGTAATACTCAGGAGGAGTAGCAGAATGTATTTTGGGGTGTCATTTGTGGTATGCACATTCCATGTGAGAGAAATAAGCTATTACAATGACAATTTTCTGAAAAAAATATAAAAAATCAAATAAAATCTTAATTTGCAAAGAATTGTGGGAAAAATGACAACTTCAAATAACTCACCATGCCTCTTACTAAATACCCTGGAATGTCTACTTTCCAAAAGGGGGTCATTTGGGGGGCATTTGTACTTTCCTGGCTTGTTAGGGTCTCAAGAAATGAGATGGACCTCAGTACATCAGATGTGATCATTTTTTTTATGATTTGCACCATAGTTTGTAGACTCTATAAATTTAACACAGACCACATAATATCCACTAATTTGGGTTATTTTTACCAAAGATATGTAACAGTATAAATCGTGGCCAACATTAATTTGCAAAATTTTATCACAGAAACGAAGAAAAAGGCATTTTTTTCAAAATTTTCGGTCTTTTTTCATTTATAGCGCAAAAAAATAAAACCCAGAGGTGATCAAATACCACCAAATGAAAGCTCTATTTGTATGAAAAAAAGGACAAAAAAAATCATTTGGGTACAGTGTTCCATGACTGAGTAATTGTCATTCAAAATGTGAGAGCACTGAAAGCTGAAAATTGGTCTGGGCAGGAGGGGGTTTAAGTGCCCAGTAAGCAAGTGGTTAAGGTTAAACCTCTTTTCTTCTAATTTTAACCACTTACTGACCGGCTCCTGTACATATACTTCAGCACTTTGAAGGTGGATACCTCGGTAACGGCAGCAGCTGCTGCCACAACCGAGGTATCCATCTTTACAGGAGCTGGTTTTCGATAATGGTGGTCTCTGTGCCGGATTTGCCGCGAGATCACCGTTATCGGCGGCGGGAGAGGTGCCACCCCCCTCCCACCACTCTCCTGGGCCCTCCGCCGCTTACCGGAGCCGTCGGTAGCGGCGGAGGCGATCGGGACCTGTCACTTCCTGGGTATGGAGACGAGTGAGGCTAAGATGGCCCCCACCCATCTCCATACCATAGGAGGATGGAAGCGACGTCATTACATCAGCTCCGCCCATTTGTCTTAAAGGCATATTTTTTTCATTTTCATTTTTTTCAAACAAGAATTTTTTTTTTTGTTTGCATTTAAGTCCAAATATGAGATCTGAGGACTTTTTGACCCCAGATCTCATATTTAAGAGGACCTGTCATGTTTTTTGTGTTTACATTCCTTGTAATAGGAATAAAAGTGATCCAAATTTTTTTTTAAAAACAGTGAAAAAAAAAAAAAAAAGTAAAATAAATAAGAAAATTTTTTTTTTTTTAAAGTGCCCTGTTCCGATGAGCTCGGGCGCAGAAGCGAACAAATACGTGAGTAGCGCCCGCATATGAAAACAGTGGTCAAAACACACATGTGAGGTGTCGCCACGACCGGTAGAGCAAGAGCAATAATTCTAGCCCTAGACCTCTTCTGTAACACAAAACATGCAACCTGTAGAATTTTTTAAACGTTGCCTATGGAGATTTTTAAGGGTAAAAGTTTGATGCCATTCCACGAGCGGGCGCAATTTTGAAGCGTGACATGTTGGGTATCAATTTACTTGGCGTAACATTATAATTCACAATATAAAAAAAATTGGGCTAACTTTACTGTTGTCTTATTTTTTTTATTCAAAAAAGTGAATTTTTTCCAAAAAAAGTGTGCTTAAAAGACCGCTGCGCAAATACGGTGCAAAAAAAAGTATTGCATTGACTGCCATTTTATTCTTTAGGGTGTTAGAAGAAAAACAATATATAATGTTTGGGGGTTCTAAGTAATTTTCTAGCATAAAAAACTGTTTTAAACATGTAAACACCTAAAATCCAAAACGAGGCTAGTCCTTAGGTGGTTGGCCACGAGTCTTGTTAAACTCTCTCCCCTCTCAAGCGTCTCTTTTCCAGAGAGAATACGTTCAGTGCTCGCAACCTTTCCTAATAACTAAGATCCTCCAGACCCTTTATTAGCTTTGTTGACCTTCTTTGTACTCACTCCATTTCCAGTACATCCTTCCTGAGGACTGGTGTTGCTGATATAGGAGTGAAGGCCAGCAATCTCTGGTGCAGATTGCACAAAATGTGTATCAGTCAGAGGACTGTGTGTGTTGTTATCAGCAGCAACGAAAGCCCGGAGCAAGAAATGTCCACATCCAGGAGGAGATATAAGGCCTCAAATATGTCCTTTGAAGAGATGGTGGTGATGGTGGACATCTTAAAGAGGGCAGACTATGATGGGAATCATGGACCTTACAGAAACCCAAATGTCAGAAAGGCCAAGATCATGGCTAAAGTTGTCAGAAGTCTGCACAGGAATTTTGGGGTACGACGATCCAAGGATCAATTGAGGAAACGCTGGTCAGACCTGAAATTGAGGGAGCAAGATCAGTATAGAAAGATCAGGAAAGTGCTGCAAAAAAGTAAGTATTTGTCGTGTGTTCCTATTATTATTATTACTTTCATGCTGGTCCATGTGCTTTTCTTTACTGTTGTACAGTTTAAAATGCCAAGTTTGAGGTTCGTGGACATAGGAATCGTTCATATTAAACATTGTTCGTTCGACCACTAATACGTAGTTTTTGGCAGATGCAGGTTAACTACATTTGTTCATGCCTATTTTAATTAAAATAAGTTTATTACATTGTTGTCTAGATGTGTTTGAAACTATAATGAAATGACAACTTTATTCAGTGTCAGGAGAGGATACTCAGCAGCTGTTTACACATCTGGACGCAGGAGCACTAGTGTTAGACACCATAACACCCTTGTTATGGTGTCCCACACAGGTGCTCCAGTGGGTACTAAGGGTCTCTCCATGTGTGAAACTTGCACAAAACAGGTAAGTATTCCAGCTTTTGAAAGGGAAAAAAAATCATGTCTTCAGCTTGTAACTCTTCCAAAACAGACAATTGGAAGTCACTTCCAAGCAATGTTTCATATTACTATTTCTAGCCTAACATATCTGTCTGCTAAGTATACCTTTTTTGTATTCACATAGGGGAAAAAAGAATAGGGGCATCTGAGGACACCAGTAACCCCACACCGAATGAAGAAAGGGAAGTCACCACACACCAGGAAGATGTGGATGCAGATGTTCAGGAAGTGCTGGGTGAAGTGGTAGAAATGGTGTCGACAACAGGTCATTGTCTGAGACCACAGCTTCAGGCAATAGATGGATGCCTGCATATTTATAATACATGGTGTTTTTTTATTTTTAGGTGATGTGGATGTTGTGGAAGAAGAAACTCGCTTCAGCAGTGCAAGTGCACACATGCTGATCAATGAGATCATGGTGTGCAATCGTGATTTGGAAAAGATAAAACAAAACATCTATGATGTTCAAAAAAGAATGAGTAATATCATCGATACTTTAGGCAAAATCTAAACAAATTTTTTTTAAAGTTGTCGTTATGTTGTACGTGTTTTTACAGTTTTAAATGAATTGCAAAGCCAAATTTTGAAGATGCACACAGTGTGTCAACATGTGCTATCTCCCATAATGGGATATCAATGTACGTGCTTTGTGGATGCAACCCCTTTCTCCAAACTAAAGTAGGTGAGAGGAAGGGATTGCACCCCATGATGGGATCTAGCACATGTTGACACACTGGGGCTTATTTCAAAAAGGCAAAACCACTTTGCACTACAAGTGCAATGCAAGTGCACTTGTAGGGCAAAGTGGATTGTCCTTTCTGAAATAAGCCCCAGTGTGTCATCAATGTGCTAGCTCCCATCATGGGGGATCAATGGTTGTGTTTTGGGGGTGCAACCCCTTCCTCTCACCTACTTTAGCACTGTGTGTTTTATGGCTTTAGCAAAATAGATGTAGGGAAAAGACACACATTTTAGGCATGGGATCATGAGGGAAATCCAAATTTTGCATCCCAGTTTGTGTGCATCTTCAAAATTTGGCTTTTAGAGGGGTGAGATCACCCCATCTGATGAAGGCAAGATTAACACAGTTTTGACATACTAATGTCTCTTATGGCCTTCACTTTATCATAGTTGAACTTTGTAAGTTCCTGAGTTGGGGATGTGGATGTTATGTTTTTAAACATGCCTGTTTAGCCACAAAAAAGGCTATATCTACTGTCAAACATACATGTTATACACCAAGATGTTGGTTTGTTTAAAAACCCTTTTATAACACACATGTGAATGTGCTTGAAGTAAAATGTTTTATACTCAGCAATGTGTGGCTTCTTCTTTAAATGCTCAATACAATTTTTTGGAGTAAGTTGTAGTTACAGGGACAATGGGGGGGTGGTGGG
The DNA here is from genome assembly GCF_042186555.1 of Aquarana catesbeiana. Taxonomy (NCBI): domain Eukaryota; kingdom Metazoa; phylum Chordata; class Amphibia; order Anura; family Ranidae; genus Aquarana; species Aquarana catesbeiana. The sequence goes on along the minus strand of NC_133324.1, from coordinate 104,303,138 downwards.
GGGGGGGTTTTACTAAAGGCAAATCCACTTTGCACTACAAAGTGCAAAGTGGATTTGTCTTCAGTAAATAACCCCCCACTGTGCTGTAAAATTTGCAAAAATAAGGCCATTTTAGGGACTACAAGCAATTAATGCATGGTGTTTAAAAGGATGATTATTTTAATCATTGATGCATTACATACATTAACAACAAAAACATTGTGTGTGTGTAGCAGACCCATAGCACAACAGAACATAAGTTACATATTTGTTGTCGGAAAGTCCGATCGTGTGTACAAGGCTTAAGGCCCATCAGCTGCTGGAACAAAAGAATCCCCCTATTAACTTGGTGGATTTGTTCTTTGAAGCTATGGCCAAATTATATAATGACCCGCAAACGCATGGCCACTGCTGAAGCTGTCCTTCATGTCTTGCCCTGCAGAAGACTATGCAGTGGACTTTCATAATTGGGCTGCAGATACAGGGTGGAATGAGGCAGCTCTCAAATATCAATACCGGCTTGGCCTGTCTGAAGCTCTCAAAGATGAGCTAGCACGAGTGGAGGCCCCAACCACATTAGAAGGGCTCATTCAGCTAGCCATACTACTTGATAGATGCCTGCGGAAGCGACGGTCAGAACGTGCACAATCCTTCTGGCCTTCATGGATGCTGCCTAAAGTTTCAGCTGCTCCTGCACCTTCTATTCAAGTCACTTCTGAAGGAGGGCCTATGCAAATTGGCATAGTTCGCTCTGCCCTAACCTTTAATGAGAGACTTTGTCCCCGGCAAGCCAACCTTTGTTTCTACTGTGGAGGAGCCTGACATTTTCTTTGCAACTGTCCAGTAAGGCCCAGTAAATCTTCTCCCTTCAGCCCTATGCACCTCCAAGTCCCGGAACCTTCCTCAACTCACCTTGTTCTTCATGTCGCATTACAGTTGGCAAGAG